>NW_010240666.1:26800-41800 GCF_000690775.1 Eurypyga helias | reverse complement strand
TTTATCCTATCTGACTACTGTAGTGCTTTAATGCCACAATGCAGGATGGGCAAGATACCAGGCAGGAGAAACGAACCTGGGTTCAGGGTCAAAGGAGTCTCAGGGCAATTATGTGCCTGATTTCCCTGGACTTCCAGGGACATACGGCATCTTTCTCAGGAGAGTAAGAACGCTACTGAAAACCAGCCCTTAGTCAGAAAAGGTAGTACAAACAAAGACAGACGTTAGGATCAACGAGCAAACGACCGTAAATCTCATGATGCTTCCCACACTATTTCTTCACCCACACTGATGGGTGGGTGAGGAACAAATTCCAGCCATGGTAGATCATCTAGTATGTGTATGACCTCCCTCATTCTCTAACACAACAGTTGTGGCCCCACAAAAATCCAACCACAGTGAACGGACAGGTTGCTACAAGACACAACTTGAAGAACTTCTCTGGAAACACACAGAAAACCTCTGAAAACAGTTTGCTGAATCTACTGTCAAGTTCATGGGATAGGAGACTTCAAAATACCACTGGAAATCTTTGCCAAAACACCACTGTGGTATAAGGACAGCTTCTGAGACACCACAACAGAAACGCAGATCCAAAATCCCCTCTCATTGTAATCGAAACGGAGCCATTTCATCATGACTGATTTCATTGTGTCATTATCAATTTATCCCATGTGAAGTGAGAGATGACCCTCAGCCCCCAAGGGATATAGAAAATGCTACAGAAGCATATCAGGGGGCTCTGAAAATACCACTAGAAGCTGTCTGCAGAAATCCCATGACAATCCCAGACATAGACCATCCTTGCAGTGAGACACAATAGCAGGACAAAGCCCGGCGGCAGGGCTATTAGAGGATCTGTGGAAGTAAGAATGCAGGAAATACCAGGCTGTCCAGCCAGTGGTCTGTCTAAGCCCATAACCTGTCTCCAACAGTGACTGTAATTCAGACAAAAAAACCAAACTCTGCAAGAGGTAATTATATAACAAGGTACAAATAACAAGATTTTCATGCAACTTCCTGCCAGTCACTGGCAGTTTCCAGCTGGGTCCTCTGCAGAGCAAATCCCATCCCAGACTTGACTGTACCTTTATAATTCAGGATTTCCTTGTGATCCACCTGAAACAGCCCATCTCTTTTTGTATCTCTCCAAGATCACAGCCTCATCTAATCGTTGTGCAGTAGAGTTTCATCACTAACAGTGCACTGGGCTGAAATTTAAAAAAAAAAAAAAAATTAAAAAAAGAAAAAAAGGTTTATTTCTACCAGTGGTGAGTTACTGCTAATTCAAATTCAGTGGCTGCCAATGACTGATTCTAGAGAGGCCCGAGAAAGGCTACTTGTTTTGTTACCAAGCAGACAGAAAGCATTCTGGAAGTTGTTAAAGAGTTTCTCGGAAATAGTAGGAGAATTAGAAAACCTATAGCAATAGCAGCATGACTTCCACTGGTGTGTGTCTGTGGAAGGAGAGCCTGGTGACTCCAGTTGACAGTATGACGCCCTGGCATGCAGGGAAGGCTCCATAGCTGCGAACACAACTGACAGAATTTGATCTCACTTGTAAACCTGATAAGCTGGGCTGATACAAGGATGCCAGTAAATCCCATCAGCTCCTCTGATAGTTACAAAAGAGCTACCTATTCACCTAAATCAGTGCAGGTTACACAAGTGCTGTTTGCACCAGCATCTGAGCACCCTGCCCACATCAGCTCACACTGTTCCATCTTGGGACATTAGGTAAATGCCCAGTGGAAATATCCATGATTATATTGTAGGGGGCAGCTGACATTCCTGTGAGACAGAAGATAGACCCTCCATTAAAAATAAGGATTTTCACCTTTGTGGGGAACTTTCTGAAGATGCATTGTGATGGAAAATGGTATTACAGGACCATTCATAAACACTGTGATGTGATGTCTCCTTTCTAAAGGGCAAAGCCCACCATTAGGCCAATGAAATTTTAATGTCTATGGCATTTAATTGTCACTGCTGGCCAGCAAATTCCAAATATAAAACACACCAAGAGTCCCGCTTGATGATAAAATAAAAACCCACCAACACTAGCTTGTGACACGCTGCGAAATGGCAGATGGATCAGACCTGGTTTAGAGATTATGAAGTGGAGAGAGAATGAGAAAAGCCCGTGGAAATATCAAGAATCTACTTCCTTTATTTTTTTTTTTAATGCGTCTATGGATAACAGCTTGGTGGCTCCAGCAGGCTGTGGGATCTGCAGTGTGCACAGGGAAGGACTTGCAGAATTCTTGGAAGATACCATTTATTATTCAGCTGGAAACACCGTTAACACCAGTGGGATTTGATCCCCCTCATAAATGTGAACTGTTTTCACTTAGAGCAGTCAAGTGACCACTAAGGCTCCTTCAGCCTGTGGGACTACAGAGGACAGTTTTAAGCAGTTTTATTAACTTTAGTTTAAATCACTTCCAGTACCGATCCCCCTAAAGATCAAAGCTGTTCCATCATTTATACCTGGCAGGTAGTAAAATCCTTACATAAATCTGTAAGTCCCCTTGTTAAGTTTAACATTCATCACTTAGCACCACTTAGCAGGCCAACCAGGGAAGAGTGTGCCTGCCAGGCCCAGCCGGTCCCATCTGCATCTCTGCAGCCAGGATCCAAGGCTACATAACAGGAGTCAAAGGCTTTGTCCGGTATCTGCTCCTCCAAAAGGCACAGATGGGAGTTGGCCCTTGGAGAGCGCATCTCTGCTCCCCATTTCAGCTGTGCCCCCATGGTAACTATGTCTGAATTCCTTAAGTTACTAGGAAATCTCAGAGAGCCACAGAAAACATTTTGTGCCTAATGAGGCCTTCTTGGACCACAGTGTCATCAGACACTACCACGTCCTGCTAATGAGCTTCTCTCTGTGCAGTGTGGAGCTGCACTGAACTGAACTCTCCCCATAGGCCGACACGCCGTGAACTGGCAGATTAAACTTTCCACTGGACCAGGGACAGTTGCAAGGCACTGGGATGGCATCCAACTTCAGCTAAGCGGAGTAGGGATTGAGAACACAAATTTATAACCAGCAACCAGCAATGAGGCGTAGGGAGCCATGTGTACAGCACACACTTGGGGAAGAAGACTGGGGACTAGAGAAGAGTTGATTCCACCTAATGTAGGGCATGCAGGACACAAAAGGACCATATCCATCCACTAGAAAACAATATGGAAAAATACAGAGGCAGGACCATCATACCTTTAAAAAAAAATAATAAAAAGAGCAGAAAACAGATACACCCAGCTAATATTTGCAAGCAATACTTCCCTGGGTTTAGAAAATATACCCTGTACAGCCAAGGATGTTCGGAAGGAGATCCTGAAGCCCTAGGCACAGGCCATAGTAGCAAGAGGGCAAATGGCCCAGTCCTAAGAGACGACAAGTCTGGAATGCAAACCATGATAGAGGGAGCAATGAAATACAAGGATGTTTAGATAGTGTAGTAGCAGGAACTACACCAGATAACAAGTGAAAAACTAGAAGATGGAGAGATGGATACTATCCAGAAGAAAATTGCAGCCACCCAACACAACGACTGGTACAAGTGCAGAGGCTCTGCTATGTGATGTGCCAAACCATTTCTTTGGGAAACACTTTTTCCTGAAGTTTCCTCCTCTTTTCATTTCTCCCTTTCCCCCTCCTTCCTCTCTCCCGCTCCCTCCCCCTCCCTCCAGGCAGAGATATGTTTCTCTCAGCTGCTTCTGTGCCTGTGACTTTACTGCATGGGGGAAGTCAGTCCGGAAGGTCACCTCTTTCATCAAGTATTCTATTTGCATCCAAAATTGTATGTACATGAAAAATGTGGTCGTGTGTTGCACCTAGCTGCAGACGCAGATGAAATTCTGTGGAAAGCCTGATGCACACTAACCTTTGCAGATGGTGCAGCTATTGCTGAAAAATGGATTGCTTAATAAAGCATATCATCCGACATATTTGCTGCTTGGCTAGCCAAATAGAAGTTGTTTTTTGCACAAATTTCCTTGTCAAATTTGTCAATGTTCATGTCATTTTTGCTTTAGGTCACAGAGCAAGGTGCAAATTCTTGGCATCTTTACTAGTTGCAAGCCAATTTCGGCTATTTCTAACAATGAAGTGAATTTCTCTGAGGATAAGACACTCACTTTATGGGGAGGAAAGGAAAACAGCAGGAAGTGGGTAATTTTTTTTTCTGGGATTTGTTTGTTGTTGCTTTCACTCTTCTCTCTTTCTTTCTTAGAGATAACGTTTGCATTCATTTATGGACCTTATTAATTCATAGCGGAGAGAAAGAGGCCTTTTAACCTGTTAAATCATTTATTTTGTTTGCCTGTTTGATGCAAGATGCACACATAATTTTTGCGTTGGTGCACAGAAAATGTATCCCTCTGTGCAGGAAAACTTGCAAGAGAAGAAAAGATCAATTCCTTCGGCACTCTCAGATGTGGAAGAGAGGGGATTCTCCACTTCCAACTATCTGCTGGAAGAGTAATTTTTTAAGCCTCTCAACCTCTTACATTCAAAGCCACATAATGTATATGTTTTGTTTGGTTTTCCACCTGCTCTATATTCTTTGGCTCTGCCCACAGACATATCCTGTTCCCTGTTCAGGAGCACTGTTTTCAAGCCTATTCCCTTCCTCCTGGGTTTCAGACGTTTTTGCTATATGAGCCCTTCCCAGACATAGTCATGGCAAGCAGCTCTGCTCAGAAGCAAAAGTGAAGACTGCCATTACCGTGTTTGCTATGATAACCTCACCTTGGGGGGGGGCTTCTGAAAGTGTAACGTGCTCTTAGTGCACTGCCGTGAGGAAACAGTACCAATCCAAGGCACAGGGGCACAGTCCGTCAAGAGGGCCACGGGGAACATGAGCAGCTCACGTAAGCAACCATGGCACGTGTGTGAAAGGACTGGAGCCCCGTTCAAGCCCTTCATCCACCTCATGGAATGGCCAAGTCAGGTTGTAGGAGAGAGGGCACTTCTGTGCCTCGGTGGCCCCTCAGAAGACCAGACCCTACTCCTTCAGTGGTGCTGGCAGCATGCACTTCGGCGTACAGAGCTCCACACCCAGCCAACCACCCCAGTGTACCGCAGTTTACCTGGCCTTCTAACAAGGAGGGCTGCAATTTTGGTGTCAGGCATGGTATTTATTTCTCATTTCCCTTTTTGTTCAGTACCTCAGTGGATACAGTGTTTTCCATTTACTAGTAACAGCTGCATTCCTCTCTGGGCTGTGCTGTATTCCTGTAGCAATTACATTTCTCTTTGGAGGATTCACTTCTCCCTGGATTCCCACCCCATACGAAGTCCTTCATCAAGTATAACCTTTTCCAAAGATGCACCATTTGCCAAATGCATCCTCCAGTGATCTATTCCTATAAAAGGAGGACTTTGCTGCAGGACACATGCATTTGACATAATCCCATTTTCCTCCCAAACAGGCTGCCCCTTCAGAAAGTACATTCTTCTGCAAGGAACATTTTGTTTACAAGGTTTATTTTGTTAGCAGGTGTATTCCCACTAGTAAGTTTTCCACTGCACCATTTTTTTTAAAGGTCTTGTTTGGTAGCCAGATAGCCGAGACTGCCTGTGATAAAGCCAGCACAAGTGATTAATAGCAAAGTCTCTGCCATTTTATTATTAATAGCAGTGTGTTGACTCAATTAAATCCAGCCTGCTTTTTTTGGCAGGCCTTCGCAATTATACATATCATTATGGGCTGCAGCCCAAATGCATCCTGGGAGTAGACCAGAACTCCACATTAACTTTTTCTGGCTCTCTCTTTGCAGGTTGGCCACTGTAACATGTGGGCTATAACCAATCCAGGCTGCTTCAGGGATGGCAGAATAGAGGAAGAAGGACAAATGGCAGAGGTGAGGATCACACCTAGCAAGGGCATGCTCCCCCACAGCCATAAACAGCCTGGCAAGCACATCCTGGATCCACCCCTCCACACTGAACCCCATAAACACAATGTAATGTGTCTGCACAGTACCTGTTACCAGCAGGGGTGATTTTCCAGCACGCGGAGGGGAGTGTTCAGTAATCCCTTCCAAAACAGACTTGCAAGCAGCTTGGCCTGGCTTAAACAGGCATTGAGCTGAGGTTCAAGCCTTTATTTTGATACAGGCTTCAGCAACTTGTGTTTCATGGTGGTGTGAGACTCATCTCCTAATAAAGCTGGAATACCCCAACTCCAAGTACGCCAAAGCATGCTGTAGACATACTCTAGTGCTGGACACGCTGCCATTGCCTTTTGAAACATCCCAAATAGCCTGTTGGGAAGAAAACCAGTCATGGGGCTAAGGCATAAGACTAGGACAGAGCACTGATATGGACTCCATGTGTCATTGCAGGTAAAACTTCTATTCATGCAAAGTCCTGGGGCATTTTCTGTACCTTCCAAACTTAAGAGACCCATGAGTCATTCAGATCACTTACTTGGAAGCACCAAGCTTGGGAGCCTAAATGGTCAATGGGGAAATGCAGAGACAAGGGTAGATTGCCTTACCTCTGGTTTTGAAGGAAGCTAGATTCTGGGGCTGCTGGACAGCTGGTGAAGTGAAGCACTTGTGGTTTCCTTACAGCCTTTTGTGATGACCCATCCATAAAAAGATGTTCTGCTAACCACGAGAAAGGTCTTTTTGGAGATGAATGTCATTACACTTGCATATATAGCACCTACCACAGGGAGACTCTGAGTTTTAGACCTTGTCACCACCCAGGTAACAAATTGCAGTCATGAAGTGCTGGGGGAACAATCAGGTCTGGCCCCTTGCAAAAGCAGCACGTGTTGCTCAGCAGTACTGACCCCTCATTGTTGTTTGCAGACCAGGTGGTCTTCATCTTCCTTCAACTTGCTAACCAGAACTGGCAACTGCAGCTATATGCTCTAGCATGGATATAATCTATAATACTTCTCACTATGACTGCTGGATTTTTCTTGCAAAACCCACTGCTCTCTACAGCTGCCAATCTGGATTCTTCTCTCCAATGGACCCTGGGAATGTCCCACCTTCCTGTAGGCACCCAGGGCACCACCCTTTTCCTGCAGCATTAGAGGAGATCCCACCAGCCATAGCTGAAGCCCCACAAAAAAACACAGCAGAACCCATTTCCCGTTACCTCAATACAGGGAGCTTTGCAGCTGAAGGCTCTTTCCAGCTTGTGCTACTTCATCTTCCAGAAGCCCATTAAGACAGGAGGGCACACTGTGCTTTCCATCCCAGCTTGGCCTGTCTCCATCCATGTCATCCATCTGGTTTATTTGCTGGCATTAGACAATCCACAGCTGTGGGGCTCTTGCTAAACCAGGGTGGAAGAGTTTAAGCACTTGGCCCATAATCTCCTCCCTGTGCCTGCAATGCCTTTGTGGAAATAATTCTGCTGCTGGATAAGAGAGTGCAGAGCTCTGCTGTCTATACTCCCCTGAATAGCGCTCAGCAGTTGCAGAGAGGAATTCATTTGTACCTAGCTCCAGCCATTGATGAAGCTGGTAGCTGCAGAGTGGGACTGCAGCACTGAATATGGGTGCCAGACCATGTGTGTCCCACAGATCTATAGATCTAACGGATCTGTGGAGGTCCTCAAGGCAAGTTCCCATCAGCCTGTGCAGATGGTTAGCTCCATAAACCCCTTCTTGGCTGTCCCAGACAAGGAACAATCCAGTTGGCACCCACAACTGAGCTTTCCCTGGTATAGGTGTGGATGCATTGCTGTTTCTACAGACCTAGAAGGTGGGTGGCTTTCTACCATCAACTCCCTTGCTTCTTCCATCCCAACAGGTGGATTTCTCAACCCAAGGCCGATCTTTGGCAGGAAAAGTCTCCAAACTCTTGCGTCCCTTTCTGAGGGCTGAAGTAGAGCCTGCGAAGAGCGTGTCCCTGAGGAACCTCAGCAAACACAACCTGTGTCAACACTGATTTCAAGTACCCTCAATGTGCCTGTGAAAGAGCCACCCAAGGAGTTCTGGCAGACAGGACAGGATGCACACATAGCAATGGGAAAGAGGGGACCAGGAGGGTTGATGGAGATGTATGAGAGTCTTCTGCAACCTATGTTTCTCCTCAGGCAAAAGAGGCTGCAGATCCATGGCTGTGGTTTACAGGAGTGCCTGTCCTTTCAGTATCCCTGTTTTGCCTGTGCCTATAGCCGTAATAAAAACAAATTCTGGTCAATGGTCTTCAGAAATCTGCTTGAAGATGTACCCTTCATGGACTAGGTGGACACAGCAACCATGTCCACACAATGACAATTCCACTTTGTTTCAAAATATGTTAAGAATCTAAGACATTTGTTCTGTTCCTGTTTCAACTGGAATCTCATTTTCTTTTTTATATATATGGCACTGACCATCTATGAAGCTGGGCAGAAGAAAAGGACTTCTTTTGAAGGATAATAGAAGCAACAGTCAATTTTTCCCTACTACTAATATAAACCAGACCCAGACGTGACCCACATCTCAAACACAAGAGAACAGGACTCAAGCATTCATGCAGAGGACCCAGCCACAGTCCAGCACCCAGTGTTTCATTATCTAGAGCAATGTCATATCTCCTGCTCTAGACATGGGGCTACTGACTTCCAGGGTGATGCCAGCAGTTCCCTCACTTCAAGGCCTTTTTATTTTTAAGGGCAATGCCAGAAATTCAGAGCAGCCACACTTCTCAAATCCACTGGTAATAAACCAGCCTGTTTATTACCACAGCAAGTCTGCCGTCCTCTGAGACTTCCCTTAACTCCAGGATGAGCGACCACCAGAAAGGAGATGATCAGACATTTGCAAGGGCTGTCCCTGTCGCCCCAGGACCAGTTAGTGGGAGCTGAGCTGTTACTGCTTCTCTGTGATCAGTTACAGCAGGAGCTTCCTTGCCTTGTGGCTGAGGCTGCGTTGTACCAATGACTCACGGAACATAACTAAACCATGTAAAATGTCATCCTGTGTTTGCCATTAATAAGCTTTCAATTAATAATACAAATTTCCAAGAATACCCTGAGCCTGAAACGCAGTGCTGTGCTGCCTAGCAGAGCCAATCAGGGCGCTTTCAGAGTCAAGCCACAATTAAGTAGTTTTGCTTTCCAGGAAAGATCACTCCTTGCTGCTGCAGTTGGAAAACCCCAACCCCAGCACATATACAGACCACACTGCCCTATATGGGATAGAACCTCCTGTGACTTAGAGGATACCAGGAAAGCTTTCAGACTGGGGTGCAGAGGTTTTATTTTTAGATATCACAAGTCCTGATTCTGCTTACTTACTGGTGTAAGTTACCCACTAATGTACATGGGGTTGAGCAGCTGTAAAAGCAGGAAGACAAGAACTGGAGCTCTGTTTAGGAGGGTCATAGTCAAAATCAAATGCATCCCAAATCACAGGTATTATTTTGATGCCAGCTGACACCAGATCTTCCACCACATATGCAGTTTTTCTATACTCAGTGTATACACATCGACTTTTCCCTGTTCTCAGCACAATTACACAGGAAAACACAGGCAGAGTTAAGCTTGCATCAAACATACAACAACCTTTCTGAGGAGAGACCTAAAAAGCATGGACCAAGGCCATGTGTATGCGCCCACACACACAAAGGTAAAGACAAGAAACACATTGCCACCTTCCCTAGCCCTACACACAATTCACATTACCTGGAGGAAAATATTCCTCCCTGGATGCAGACAAAGCCACTCAGTATCCCTGAGGACAGCCCCTCACACAGACACACAGAGCAAGGCATCTTCCTTATTCCTGCATCACCTGTGCAACTCCTCTCTGTGCCTACAGTCATATACAATCTCTTGCTGTCTGTACACACCTATGTCCATGACACACCCCCCTTCTCAGTAAGCAGGCATGCAGACAGACATGCTCACACACACACCACCCCCAGGAGGAGCTCCAGGTATTGAGAGGTAATCCTCCCGGCTCAGAGAGCCTGGTGAATGGAATAATTAATTTTCTGACGAGCATGAATATCACACAAAGGCAGCCACCCGGATATGGTGGAACGTTTCCAGCCAATATCCATGTGATCCGGATATTTGGATTCACCCATCCCCAGCTTCTGCTCTCAGCAGAGCTGACGACAGCAAAGCTGATCTTGCTGCACTGATTGGGAAGGCCTCCCAGATCCGGCTGGCTGGCCTGGATGGTGGAAGGCAGCTGAACTGCTGTGCACAGCCCTCTCCTCCTTACCACCAAAGACAGAGATCTTGCCAGCTCCCATCCCCCAACCTAGTGCTCCCACATAAAATTAATTGCCCCCCAACACCTGCCCCCCACTCTGGTCTCTGGGGCAAGAGAACTGCACCAGCAGCATCAGTCTGCTCAAACCTGACAGTCCTCTCCGGTGGAGAATTAAGGGCAAGTCCCTGATGTAAGGACACTGATTCGCAAGGCTACAAATCAAACTTCTATCACCCCTAATCTCCCATCCTAGCTTAAATCAACTTGTTCTCCATCTTACAGAGTAGGGTTAAAATGCTTGTAGACAGCAACTACAGACCCTGATCCTAGGGGACAGAGGAAGAAGGAGCTTAGAGAAGGACAGGGGATGCTAGTCAGAACAGTATTCTTAGGCAGTGGTTCAGATGACACCCAAACCCAGGGGATTCCCAGTTACAGAGCTATGATGCTCCTAAAGACTGACATATACAGCTATTTGCTTCTATACAAATGTTCAGCTGTGTTGCTTTAGAATAATTGACCAGCCTAGACAGAAATGGAAAGAATGAGCTCACCATGCTGGAGATCTGAGTCCCATTCTCAGCTCTGCCTTCAGCTTTGCATGTGATCAGGGACAAGTCACCTCTGTTCCACTGCTGTGAGATTAACAGAATCATAGACCTGTTTAGGTTGATAAAAGACCTTTAAGGTCATCAAGTCCAACCGTTAACCCAGCACTGCTAAGTCCACCACTAAACCATGTCCATAAGCACAACATCCACGCGTCTTTTAAATACCTCCAGAGATGGTGACTCAGCCACCTCCCTGGGCAGCTCATTCCAATGCCTGACAACTCTTTCAGCATAGAAATTTTTCCTAATATCCAGCCTAAACCTCCCCTGGCACAACTTGAGGCCATTTCCTCTTGTCCTATCACTAGTTACTTGGGAGCAGCGACCAACACCCAGCTCTCTGCACCCTCCTTTCAGGTGGTTGTAGAGAGCGATAACGTCTCCCCTGAGCCTCCTCTTCTCCAGGCTGAACACCCCCAGTTCCCTCAGCTTCTCCTCACAGGACGTGTGCTCCAGACCCTTCACCAGCTCCGTTGCCCTTCTCTGGACACGCTCCAGAATCTCAGGGTCTTTCTTGTAGTGAGGGGCCAAAAACTGAACACAGGATTCAAGGTGCGGCCTCACCAGTGCCCAGTGCAGGGGGCCAGTAACTTCCCTAGTCCTTCTGGCCACACTGCTTCTGATGCAGACCAGGATGCTATAGGCTTTCTTGGCCACCTGGGCACACTGCTGGCTCATATTCAGCCACTGTCGACCAACACCACATACCCCCCTGGTCCTTTTCCACGTGGCAGCTTTCCAGCCACCCATCCCCAAGCCTGTAGCGTTGCGGGGGGTTGTTGTGACTCAAGTGTAGGAGCCAGAATATGTATCTATGCTCCTTGCAGGATGCCACACATGTCATATCAGCAGTTTCTGCACACATTCCACCTCTTAAGTGCTTTTTTCTTGGAATTCACTTCAGGGAAGAAATTAGCTAGCACAACTCTTTCCAGAAGACCTGAGGCCAGGAACTTAACTGCACTTTCTTACAGGTGAATTTGTTGGGGATTTTCACAAGAGTTCAAGTCTGAGTCAAACTTCAATGTGATAGTCAATTTTCCATGTGTAGGTTGGGTTCTATCAACCTTCTGGTTCTGATCCTTATCAGTATGCTTTGATCTTTCAATTTTTTTATCCACAGTTGTTACATGTAGAATACTCCTTGGCTTTTACTGGGAACTGGCAAATTCAACACTTCTTTGTGTATATGAGAAATCTCTTAATCATCTTTTTTCTATAAGAAGCTAGGAAAAGAACTCAGGGGAAATACCTTACTATAAAATTAAGGCTTACAAGTAAAAGCAGAATCATGAGATGAAAAGCTAAAGGTCCTTAGTCATGCTGATCTTGCTTTTTCAGCTCCTGGGGTTGTTGCCCATCCACAAGAGCTCAGTATGTTGCTATTTATATTTGTTAATAGGTCCCACAAAAGAGAGAAAGGATTGTTGTGTAAGTCATTGCCTTAGTCCAGAGTACATCGGGAAATTCCCACGGATATATACAATACAGAAGCAAAGAAAGACATCCAAATATCTGCCCAGTAAAAGATACCTCTAGCTTTTCAGAGAGTGACATACCAATGTGATGAGCAATTAGTCAAAACCTATATATGGGTTCCAGCTCCACTCTCCTCATGCTAACATGACTTGCCAGCCCTGTGTGGATGGGCTGAGGCTGCTCTGCCCAAGATCCTGGGATTAAAACCAAAACAAACAACCACACACAAACAGATGGAGTTTTCAAGAGTACCAAGAGGGCTTTGGAGTGCAAGACAGTGAGATGTGTGCTCCTAAGTCTGCTTTGCTTTCCAATCTTTTGGAAGACTTCCAGACATAGGAATAAAATAAAAGGCAGGGGATATATGTGGCTGCTAGAATAATGAAGCTTAATTTTTTCCAGCTCCCATTTATTCTTTGGTTTCACTACAGAGCACTGATTTCACATTCCTACACCTTTCAGATATGCATATACGCAGGCACATATATTTCACATATAGGCAAATGTATATACACAGACCTAGGTATGGGAGTATGTTTATACATGTAAAGCAACTGGGTATTTACAAGCTGTTTCTAAGGTTATAATATACACTGCTGTTATGAACTGCTTCATTAACCTGCCAATCAGATTGTTTTCTCTTTCACCCCTCTTCTGTGGTACTATACGTGTTGGAAGGGAAGTATGTGTGTTTGCATTATTTCAGGCAGTACAGACCCACAGACACACATGGACGCACGCCCAGAAATTAATATGCTTTCTTTGCTGCCTCCCCAGGAGCTTGGCTCTGGCCTACCCTCTGGACTTTGCTGGCCATGGAGATGCCTCATGCAGTCCTTTATCACCCAGCCCCTGGCCAGTGGCACGGGGGTCTGGCGCTGCTTGCCCAGGCATCCTGGCTGCTGCGCAGGAGGAGGGACCTATCTGCAGCGTGTTTGCAGTTTGGAAGCACTGCTGATGGGCTAGTCCCCAGTAAACCCCCCAAAAGTGCTGATATGCTGAAAGCAGCTGACACTGATGGATCTGCTCTCATCTTGCCTTTCAGTCCCGCTGCAAGAGAGAAGAGAGAGAGGAAGAGAAACAAAGGCAGAGATTAACTCTTTTGTCACAGAGCTCTGCAGTTTTACAAGGCAAGATAAAGCTGCTGTCCAGGTTGGGTGCAGATGGGACCAGCTCAGCACAGTCTGTCTGATTCTCTATGGACTACAATCCGGGGGAAAAAAGCCTGAACTGCACAATGATTTACTGACAGGGCCAGTGCTGCCTAACTGAGCCTTATAACTTTCCTCGCAGTTGCAACCACAGCCAGGGAGACTGGCAGGGATGCCTGGACATGGACCTCGGCAACTGGCTCTGGGTGGCCCTGCTTGAGCTGGGGGTTTAGACAATATGACCTCGAGAGGCCCCTTCCCACCCCAACCATTATGTGATTCTATAGATCCCCCAGTCCTGCACACCAGCCATTAAATCAACAACACTGCTTGCACCCACACTGCAGCGGGCACAACACACCGTAGGTACACCCAGACAAACCCACCCAGTCGGATGAACACACACAAGGGCAGACTCTTGAGGCACGACATGCACTGCTCAGCCAGCAAGGCATGCTCCTGTGATGCAGGCCCAATAAACACGGACATCCAAGGGGATTCATGCATTCCTGTGTAGGAAATCATGGAGTGGATTTTGCTTGCCCATGATGCCAGGCATCAGACTGCCTAAATCAGGTCTCAAGCTGCCATTTGTGATACCCCTTCACAAGAGGCAGTCAGAATATTTCAATATTGTTTCATTTAATCAAACTAGGTTTTACCAAAATTAAGCTACTTGAGGAACTGGATCCATTTGGATCAAGTTTTTCTTGAGAACATTGTGGTTCCAAGGGGCTCAGATAGGAACATCAGCCTGCATTTTTATGTCGTTCAGATGCCCAAGAAGCCTCTTCTCTTGCTGTGCTAGAAAGAAAACTTCAGCAGCTGCCAAGGAACAGGACTGCCCTCTTCCAGACCAACTCTCTGCCAAGGTCTAGCAATGTATCCGCATGGATGTACCTCTTCCCCACACGTTCACACATAGATTTCAGTGCAAGTACCACTAGAGGTTCACCTTGTCTCTTTCAGTGCCTTTGTGAATTTGTATTTAACACTGACAGGTACAGCAGGACCCCAAATTCTCACATGCCCCTGCTGTAGGACCAAATGCCCTCAGAAAGGCGGACTGCGCTACATTCAGCCAGAGCACACAAGCAGCCACCTGTACTGATACTACTCGCAAAAGAGTAACAACAATACCAGTGCTAATTGTTATTAGTAAAAATGTTCCACCTATGGAAAAACTCGTTTCAGTTGTAACTTTGATTTTCATTGATTTGGAGAGAGGAGGAGGGATACTCTTTCTAGGTTCTTCTCAAAAAAAAAAAAAAAAAATCCAAAAAAACCCCCACCACCAACCACATCCTAAATCCATATTGAAAATACGATCATTTTCCAGTTTCAACAGAAACTTCCAAATAGCCTCTTCTGGGGAAAAAAAAAAAAATCAGATTTTAAATCAAGAAAAAGAGACCCATGCAGCTTTACAAACACACAGAAAGAACCTGTCAGATCTGCAATCTATCCATCATAAAGCACATCAATAAAGACAAGTACATTACACTTGGACATGGACACACTCCGAAACACAGACACGTCACCACAGCGAAAACTCCCGCTCTCACATACACCCTGCTG
>NW_010240666.1:0-26769 GCF_000690775.1 Eurypyga helias | reverse complement strand
CATGCAATCCTTCCTGAAACACAAACAAGATCTCCAAGCCAACAAACAGAAAAAGGGGGGCTGAGTCTTGAGGTTTTGGGGTTTTAAATTCCTACAGAAAAAGGGCCTTTTTAAATTATAAAAAAGAGGCAATATTTCCTGAGGAAATCACGGCATGCTTTTTGTCACATCTTTTCAGTTTTTGTCAATTGCCCCATATTTCCTTTTAATGAAAAATTCTAAAAGCTAAATCAGACTCCCAGAGTCTAAAAAGGGCTTGCAGAATACTGCTCCTGTCTAGAGGATGATTTAAAATGAAACCTGAAGTGGAGGGTCTGTTCTGAAGCCTGAAAACAACTTTGAAATTTCAAAGTTTCACACCACACACAAATAACAAAAATAATGTCACCATGTCAGATGCAGACAGTCTAGGAAACAAACCCACCAAGGCATTATCGATCATCTCTTCACATGTCCTTAATAAGATCTTGGTCTAAAATCTATCCACAGTATGCCATCCCTCACACACTGAGATGAAATATGGTGTGTGCTCTTGGCATCTAGCAGTCTGATGAACCATTTGTGAAATCTCTGCAGAATTTCACGTTCTCAGTAGCACACTTTTCTAGGGGAGTGATTTTCAACTTTAATTTTATCTGTGGGCTCTTAAAAAAAAAAAAAGGATCAGTCTCTGAAGGGCTTCAAAAACAATCTGTAGATCATTGTACAGGTGGTTTGAACTTGCCTTTCTCAGTATCTTCTGCAGACTCAGGAACAGCCTAAGCTCCCCAGGGGGTCCTGTGGACCCTGCAGCCGGTATTTGCTGCTGTAAGGAAGGGCTACACGGTCTGTTTGACTTGCAGTCATGGAGGTTTCCAGTGCCAGGATTAGCCAGCCCCTGGCTGTAAACATCTCTGAACACAACCTGTCTCCCTCTCCATCTCAGAGCGCTGACAGCACCGAGAGGTGCTTAAGCAGGACACTTGAGCAAGCACCTGCTTTCACGCACCTGAGGAGCGCTGGTGGCGCAGTGAATTCCTCAGGTGCTGCGGGTCGGGCATGTGCGTGGAGAAGTGGAGCACTAAGCAGCCACTGCCAAGCTGCTCCTGCCAGCAGGCTCTGGGCAGCCCAGCTGCCAGAACTCTGCGCCCACTGGAGCACCCAGGCAGAAGAATACTTTGCCCCCTGGCCCACAGCACCCACCTCAGCACCCTCCACTCCCAGGGAGACCACAAGGGCCCATTTATTCCAAGATATGAAATTTGTGCTGTTTCTTTATTGTGCTTTAATGAAACCCTGTTTATTCTAGGCTTTTAATTCTTTCCATCTATTATGTTTAGACAACTCATTAACAATCATTTGTTATCATTAGACTTCAATTTTAAGCTCCTTTTCCCAGAGGAGGCAATGCAGTGCTTTAAAACATATTTGCATCATAAACAATTTCAGGGCCCCGTGTGCCATCTATTACCCTGGCCTTTCCTCCCTTCTTACCAGCCCTTCCACTTACTCGGACTGGAAGGTGCTGAAAGAGCCTTGCTGAGATTTTGTCCAGGATAATGCACATTTCCTCAGGGCATGGAGCCATGGGGGTTCTGCATCAGGACAGCAGCCTGGTGCATTAATAGCAAACCCTTGAAATCCCAGGTCATGTAATGGTGAGCTGCTCTTTCCACTGGGATTAATGACTACATGCTGCAGCTGAATTCATTAGGGCCTGTTAAAGATAGCGTGCTGGCCTGGGATAATGCGTAGGCCTCATTCTGCTCATTTATGGTTGTTCAGCTCCACTGGATTTAGTGAAGTCTTTCCTGATTTGCAGCCGGGTCCCTCGTGTGCATGCTAGATAAGCACTACGTCACACTTTGCATTCATTGACAGCTCCCAGCGGGCAAAAATCTGATCCCTGTTATGTCGTGTAAATCCAGATCAACATTCACTGAGGCTGCAAGGCATCCCTTGGATATGAAGTGGCATCAGCATGCATACAGTGTGGCCTGCATGATGAAACTTGCTCTGGTAGAAGAGGGGTCCCTTAAGTTGTACAGAAAACAGGAAAAGAGTTGCTTTCCTCTCCTGTTTTTTCCTAAGTTTTGCTTGGTGCTGTGTTTATCATATGCTGCTCATCACCAAACCTGACCAATAAAATTCAGAAGAAAAAAAAAAAGAAATAGGTAACCTGAAATCTTTTAATGTATGTCTTGATCTCAAAAATCTCATTTCAAATTATGCTTGAAAATTGGCCAGCCATGTTCCCACATCCCTGTGAGCAACCCAATGACACATCTGTTTAGAAGTTGTTTATTAGTAGCATGGCTAGATCATCTCTGTCAGTGCCAAGTCTCGTGCTGGTGCTAATCCATTGTCACTGTGGTCTTGATACCATGGGATCTGGCTTTTAAAGGTCACCTGGTGGTGCTACCACACATCCAGTAACATGACAGGAATGCACATTTTGGAGTGCTTGTGTCTCACAACAAACCCTGCAATCTTCAATGGCAGCCCAAAAGAAAACCGCTGCTCAAAGGCCTCAGTTCTGCACTGCTCTAAGCTTGTGCTCAACTTTAAAGACTTGGAGATCATTCACAGGGTCTTTCACTTGTCCAAAAGCCCTTTCACACCACCAAGTGCAAATGAGGTGTTGCACGCAGTCAGATTTTGCTGGCTAGAGCACACTCAGGGGAACAACAGGCCAGGCCACCACACCTATTACAGCTTTCCATGTAGATACCCGTAGCTTAAAAAAAGATGAAAAAAACTCCATACATTATATTGTGGATTCTTCATGGAGTTTTTACAGCTCTGATGAACTCTACAGCCTGTCTATAGATAATGATGATCCCACTGCAAGGCTCTGTCCTGCATGCTAAGTAAATTCCTGTAATTTTCTATCCTTCCTGTTGTTATTCTGATCCAATTAAAGTCATTGCAGTTAAGTGAAAAGTCATGATTGGCTAATTGGATTTGGGAAGGAAGAACACCCATCAGGGGCCAGATTTAATTTAGGTTTCCTTAAAATTTCTAAAGCCACTGGAAGGCTAGAAGAAGGAAGCTCCATCCTTGGTTAGCTCCAGCTCTGAGAAAAGGGATTAGATAGTTGCTGAGTGAGCTCCCTGCTGCCTTGTGTCCATGGAGCTCTCCAGTTCCAATGCCTGTGTCAGAGTCTTTCCATTTTTTCAGAATCCACCTCCTGCAATGGTCATTTACATATCTCCCACATGCCCTTTCTACGTCTCTTGTTACCAGTCTGGTCCTGCACTATTCACCATCCCTCCTGATTTCTCTAAATATCAGTGCAGCCCCTTCTCCAAAAACATGGTCTCCCATGTTTTTGAGGACATGATTTCTGTGCAAGACATGTATATGATTAGACCTGTGAAGTCAAGTGGAATTTTGCCACTCTGGTAGAAGAGACTCAGCACATGAAGAGCTCTAAACAATTCTCTGAATGTCGAGTGGCCAACTCCTTCCAAGTGCCCCAAATGCAGATGCCTGGAGCTCCAATCATGCAGTGAGGTGAATACAATAGACGACGAGTTTCCATTTCTAACATAAGTCATTCAAAAATGTTGTGACATATGTGCTAAAACCAGAAGGTTCACTGAAAGACATTAAAATACTTTATAGTATCACAGAACCTGAGTACCTTCTGAATTTTAAGCTTCTAATAAGTTCTCAGGCTATTTATTCTGATTCAATGCCCACACCTTAGATATAGAAACACTGAAACAATAAGAAACTGAAAGGACAGATGACACTGTCATATGCTCACCTGATTCTAATAGCTGAGAGCTTCAGAAACTCAGTAGTTTGCATGTAATATCCAATAAGAATAGAAGTTACTAATACTACCACCCAGGCGCACAATAAGCCACTTGCATAAGACCAGTAACAATCAACAAATGTATCCTAACAAACACTAACAGAAGTAAATAATAGTTAAGATGGAATCTAAATTCCCAGCGTCAGGACACTCAAAACACTTTTATGTTTTTTCGGTTTGGGGTTTTTTTTCTTTTTTTTTAGGATCATGCCTGAGCATTTAGAAAATCTAAAGTTATTTCCAACCTTGAACCCAAAACACAAGACTTTCAAGACCACTGGGCATGTTAAGATGCCTGGCTATCAATATTTGTAAATATTTGCAGCATCAAATGCTGGGATGAGGAATCACTTGAACCATTACCTGACATACTTCTGCTCCTACTGAAACAGAACAGATAAGGAGGATCAGCCAGAGAAACAGACCCCTTCTCTCCTACCTGTTGCCTTTTTTTTTTTTTTTTTTAAATAAATCATTCTTTGTGTTTTGGTTGACAGCTGTGGTAGAAATATGCTCCCTGTCCCACTATTTCTAACCCTTTTGAGGATTTTTCAAAGCTTATTTCAACTGAGTCCTTTTTTGAAAGCCTGGCCCTTCTAGCCAAGGGTTACTACTGAAAAATATTTATCATCATCACTGCTTTTACACAAATGTCTAACACATGTTTCCTTCCCTATGGTCTTGTCACTATTGGACCACAAGCCAGAAACTGCCAGGACTGAAGTTCCCAGCTCCTCCTGATCTTGGCATTGACTGCCTTTCAGAATCTGGCCCCTGAGGCTTCACAGTTGGCTCTTGAAAAGAAAAAGGGCTCCTCCTTAAAAATCACAGTCCGTGAAAGTTTGTGTCTTCCATGAAAATTAACATGCTGGACAGCAGATGGGACAAACACATGCTAGAGGCCAGATCCTTATGTTGGTTACACCAGCATCATTTGCAAATTTGAGGGAACAAGGGCAAACAACAGAACTAGAGCAATTTACATGAGCAGTAGAGGTCTGTCTTCCTGCTGGCTAGCAGTAACAGTTTGGATTTTCAGGCAGGGGGAGGGAAGGGGCGAGAAAGAGAGAAAAATAAATACCTTTATCCAAAATTCCAGCCCAAAGGACCCATGCTGTGACATTTCATATCTGATTCAGATGCTTAAAAAAAATAAATAAATTAATTAAAAACAACACACCACTTAGCCAAGCAACAGGCTCCACAACCACCTTTGGAGAGCTACACTGTTCCCAGGGATACAGAGGTGACTTAACTTTCCCCTCTTTGCCCCCAGTGCCTGATTTACATCTCCTAAAAATAACTACTATGGTGAAAATTATCACGGTTCAGTCTCATGGAAGTTTCCAGCAGCATCCTGCAAAAGAGCAAAGCCCACGACGTTCAGACAGTGCACAAAGGATGCATGACACTTTGCAAACAAAGCACTTCCTCCTTGGAAAGCCTTGACCTCTTTCAATGGAAGACCCAGATCCTGAACCAACTCCCCCTCCTCCCATGTCCAACTGCTCCCTTGATTCTTGGACTCATTGATTTGAGGACATTCACTCGCTCTTACCATTTCTCTTTCATAGCTTTTGTCTGGCTATTCTCAAGGCCAGAAGGATGTGTAACTTTGTGATTCTACTCAAGTCTTCATTTTCTCAAGTTTTCACACATTCTTCTCTTTGGGATACAATGTCTTCAGTTCCTCCCACTCAAGTTGCACTTAAACACTGCCCATTTATTCCTTTGTGCTTTTCAAATGGGATGGGCACTTAACTCCCTGAGGATGCTGTGAAAATTCCAGCTGGACACTAGGAGCAGCAGGGATTATCTGCCTAGATAGTGAGACCTGGGAGACACTCTTGGATTTCTGACAACAGAATAAGCACGTCTGCTTTTGGATCTTCCAGCAAGTGTAGCACAAAGATTTCTGTGCTCCCAGGTCAAACGTGTCTCCTTCATGGACAGGCTCTCTGGACACATCTGGCATGTTATCAAATTAATTTCCATTGAGCTTGATCCAATGTTCATCAAAGTCAATAGTGACATTTCCTGGGTCATGCCAGAGGTCCAGTAATGCTCCATACCTTCCCATATGTAATCATTTAATTACCTCCCACTAATTACCTCTGCAGGGAGCTTTAAGATGTTCAGTCTGCAACACCTTTTCCTGATGCTCTCTGGATCAAGCCTTTGCCCAGGAGAAGGGGACTGGCATGAGGCTCAACAGCAAGCAAGGGGAAAACATATTTATCATTACCTCTCTTGATCAGTATCTATTTCGCAAAGGGCTCTTTGGAACAGGAAACTCTGGTCACATCTGTGTGTACACGCATGCATCTCTGTAGGTATGACCAAAGACAACCGACCCCAAAGGTCAAAGCAGACTGCTACTCTAAAAAACAATAAAGCTCTCAGCTCAACTTCAAGGAAGAAGCAAAAGCAAATGATCAGAGAGAAAAAGCAAGAGAGACAGAGATAAAGAGAAAAAACCAAGGGGAAGATGATTTTCTATCAACAAAACAGCAGGGACGAATTCTAGTTCATCTCATCGGAAAACATCTCCTTCGTGTGCAAACACTGCCTGGAGCCAGCACTAATCTCCCAGATTAAAGCCTTTTAATAGCAATTAGTCCTCTCTGCACTAACCCACTGGACACTCCACTGCATATTTGGGGAGGCTGGAGGGAGTGTCACCAACTGTTTAACTCATAAGTGCCCTGATGCATCCGAATGCTTTGCTTGCACACATGCTTGCGCATAGGCCAGGACAACATGGCAGTGAAAACTGCTTGGACTACAGCAGAGGATGGGACCACAACAGCTAGATCTGGTTGTTGCATGTGTGAATACTCAGGTGAATTGGTGAATTTGGTCAAGCCCAGATCCAGGAGGTGGAATTTCAGAATGGCATCATGGCAAGCCAGAAGCTTTAGCCAGCTACAGTCAGCAGCAGTGACCTACCACCAGCTCCAAGGGCTATCCCAGCTGGCAACAAGAAAGAGCCACAGGCAACAAGATGTCCTTAGAGCTACCTTCATGCTACCAGACTGCTGAAGCAGCCTTGGTACTGCTCCTCCCTAAGACACCATCCACCATCCCTGGAGAAAAGGAGGCGGGGAGATATTTTTTTGGTTTTGGTTGGTTCATCTCCATTTCCCATCCAAGGCCTTGTGTGACCTCTCTGTGAGTGTTTACAGGGAACACGGGCTGGTGCCCCATCTGGGTCTGGCAGAGGGAGCAGCTCCCACCTCCTGCACAGGGTGGGAGGGAGCCAGATCGCTACACCAGGAAACCCAGGTTCTACAGAAAAGGACCTCAGCTTGCATACCAGCCCCCATTAATAAACTGAGCAGCTTGGCTGAAATGGCTGAGAGGGGGAAGAGGAAAGTAGAGGACACTGGTGCGAAACAGCCGTCTCTGCACAAAGACTCCGAACTTCCCAACTGACAAGCCAAGCAGAATTTCTTGGAATGAGCCACATCAGCTGCCCTTCGAGCTATTAGACCACACAAACAGGACAGAGAAAAACCTTCCGTGAGGTGACTGTAGGGAGGGGAGGGAAAAACTACCCTGAGCCATTATTACCCTCTCTCCCACGAGCAGTGGGAGCTGCCAGAACCCCTGCACAACCCTGTGGTACCCCCCACCCTCTAACACACACACACAACATCCATAGGGGTAGTGCAATTACTATTCAGGCTGGGGGCTGAAGATAGTCTCCTGGCCCTTCTTCTAATGTAAGGTTATTGTAATTGATATGAAGGTAATTGATAATGTGTTACGGTGAATAATGTCTTCAATTTTCTGCTAAATCCCATTTTTGTAGCCATCTGGGCTCCTCCAACTGCCCCCCTGGGACGCAGAGTAATAGATAGTAATTATTCTCAAGTCATTTACTTTTTCAAAGTGTTTAGTGCTTATCTGTTTTACAATTAAAATGGAAACGACCCTGATTCACTTCCTTTCTTTTTTATTTAAATAGCATTCACACACACACACACTCTCCTACAGGCACTGGAGCCTGGAGGGTGTGTGCCTGTATGTGAGTGCATGTGTGCATGCATATTATTGTCATACAGAAACATACAGGACAGACGTATGTAGTTCATCATGTACCTTCACTCTGAGGCACTGTGAGAGTACAATCATGCAACAATAAGAAATAGAAATTGCGTTCCTTCCCCCTGCTTGTCCCCATGGTGATGCTCAGAGTGCCTCAAAACACCCCACAGAAACATCCCTGGGGAGGGATGCATCCAGCACACAACTTGCAATGCAACACCTCACAACATACCCCAGAAACACACCACTAAATACACTTACCTGACCTGTGCCTGGGGACCGTACATTTCCACAGGATCAGCCACGGAACTAGAAATCAACTGCGAGTGCATCAAAGTGATAACGTTTTACCCTGATACTGGTAATCTGTATAAAGATAAACCTGCAAGATTCAACAACACGGACACAGTTATACCTAGAAGAATACAATTGGGCATATTAACGCAGAGACACATATTAATAACCAGCGGATGCCAGAATAGACATGTAAGTAAACTAATGCAAGCTATTAAACGCACCACCAATGAAAAGCATACTCTGCGCAGCAGCTAAACCTATTTCAGTATACGATCCAAACCTCCCTGGCACTAGCAGAACCCCTTCGGGTTCTGCCTCAGCTTGTGGTATGCCAGGTGAGATGTAAACAAGCATATCCACCACATTCATGGGGAGCCACCGTGCTAGATTTAAGGATTACTGTAACAGTTGTAGCTTAAGCCTTGGTAACCAATGCACAGGAACATCTGCAGCTGCAAACTACCTCAGTGAAACTCTGTTAAGGAGGGATGGTAGGAAAATGGTCCAGGAACTTTCCTGGAGCCAATACTTGGGTGAGAAAATCCAACTCATTTGAAACTCCAGCATGCAGAAATAAATCCGGGGGAATCGCTGCTGTATCTATGACGGTTTGAGAAGGAACCTGACTGCGTGAGACCCAGGCAAGTGCGCAGCCCATAGGACTTCAGAATGAGACACTACAACTGATCTTCACACTCCGTGCCATGCTCTCCCATCACCATCCCCATTACCAGCAGGCTGCTCTGACTACAGCAAAAATTACCTCGCTGCTTATCAAAGTTCCCATCTTTGCCCCAGAGCCCTAAAAAGACATGTTCAGGCAGATACAGGCTGGTATTGAAGCAGAAGCTGAGGGAAGTGAAGATGGTGAGGATCCTGGGACAACCCTCCATGGTGTTTTACAGACTCCAGGTTGCAAGCACTCATCCAGAACTCAAAGAGCAAGCCTTTCAAAGATGACTGCTCACGTCCAGTCATGATTCGTATGAGTGGTTGAAAGAGCCCAGATTTCTGCATCTCAAGAGAGACTCTAAATTTGAGCAACTGTTTTGGGAAACTTTTATGGTACTGAATTTGTATCATAAACCAGATACTTCCCAGAACAGGCACACACCCATAGTCCTGGAGCTCAAATCCTCCCTGGAGATAGGGCTGGAAGAACTTGGAGCTCCATCCCACCCTCACTCCCCAGCTAGAGCAGTTGCTAACAGAGGCTGATACCGCCCCAGAGCAAAGTGGAAGAGACACACTGCCCCCCTGGGATGGGTATCTTACACACTTCCCTCTCCAAAAGCCAGGATACAGACCCATTGCCTATTTCAGCAGATGGATGAGTCAATCTTGTGTAATTAATTTAAATCTGTTTTTTATTTTTTGCCTATGTGAACAATCAGATGATAGCTTCCATAGTCAGCCCCACAACCCATGTCACCAGTGCCCCAGCAGGCATATGGCCAAGGCCTTCCTCCCCTCTCCCAGTAAAGGCACTGGAGCGCTGCTGTCCTTTGGTGCCAGGCAAGGGTGGCCCTGGGCTTTGAGCAGGAAAGATCCTGTTGTTCTTTTGTTTGAGTTTGTAACTGTTAGGGGCTGCTCAGTTATTTTTTCCCCCCTCTTCCTTCTCTCCGTTTCCTTTTTAATTCTTTTTAATGACTTTCCCTGATGCAATCGGCAGAGGACCGCGCAGAGACTGCTTCCCCCTGCTGAGAGGGAAACAAGACTGAGGGAAAAGGGCACCAAGGGAACTGTTCACATCCCCTATTCATCTCTGCCAGCCCCTGTTCCCTGGTGACTAGCCCCATGCAGCCCGGCTGTGTGGAGCTAGCATGGAATGAAGCAGAACCTCAGAAAGGAAAATAGCTGGCACCACAGGGTCTAGCCGTGTCAGGCATATCAAAGAAAGCCAGGGTGTCCTGACCATGAGTGTGGCCCATATGATCCTACTACAAGGGCAGCAGTGTGGGCTGAGGAGGAAAACGGGATGTGGTTCACAAGAACCCAGCAGAAGTCCCCTGGACAGGGAAAGTGGCTGGGGCCCATGGCTTGGCTATTAAGGAACACACAAGTGCTGCAGCTTGGGAAACCTGCTGCTGGGAAGCCAAGGAGCTTGGCAGAAGTAAGTTTAAGACTCCTACAGTACTCACAATCTCCCTAGTCCAGGTAATCCCAGGCAATGCTATCCTTTGTTCCAGCAGCTTCTCCAGCTCCAATCTGGGAATGAGCTTGGTAGAAGCCAGATGGTTCTTCTTCCATCTGCTCCCTGGTACTTGGCTGCATATACATCAGGGAGCAGGGTGACTAGCTGGGCAGGCAGGAGTGCAAGGCAGAAGCGCCTTGCAAGGAAGCAAAGTTTGCTCCAGCTGGTTATATTTGGTGAAGATCCACCCCCTTTCCCACAGACTCCATCTCAGCCAGTTGCAGGGAGTGCCTCACCTTGGCAAACAGCCCCCTCACTGCACTGCACGTGGGACAGCTCTAGAAAAGCAGCTGCTGCCATAGCAGGCTCTCCTGATTGCCAGGCTGCTGCTAACGAGCCATGCACATGCCAGGGTTGCAGAGAGAGGCAGGGGGAAGAGCTCTGAGCTGCCAGTGGCATGGGCTCGAACAGAGGAGCTGGTAGCTGGTGAAAAAGCCATGTGATTATTGCACATCCTCTCCCAAAGGATCCCTCCCCTAGGAGATGCCAGTTTAATCCTCAGTTTTTTCCAGCACCAGATAGTAGCTGTGATCTCTGTTGCACTGTGTAATAGCTGTTTCAGAATCACAGAATCCTCTTCCAACCAGGAAATTTCAAAGAATTTTCCATCAGATAGCTAGCTGGCTTTGCTTTCTGTTAGGGGGAATACATAGCATGTGCTACATGTTTTCATTGATTCTGGAGGTTTTCTACTGGGGAAAAAAAGAAAAACCTCAAAGTACAAATTCCTTTCAAGTTCCCACTGCCCTGTCAGCTTCCAGACAGATGAGAAGGATGGAGAGAAATGCATAAATGTAGGCTGGAAAAAAAATCAGTACAGTGACCCAGGTACTTCCCTGTTGGAACAAATACATCTAGATCATCCTTGGCTGACGTATACTCTGAAACACCTCCAGCCAACTCCCCGCAGCTACATGGTAATCTACTGGTGCTTCTATGCTCTGTGGGTTAGCAAGGGCTTTTACAACATAGACTCCCTCCACTCTAGGGCTACCTGCTTCTTTCTGCTTGTTAGCAGGTGGGCCCAGAAAATGGTTGTTTACCTGCTTTCTGATATCATTCATCTATACACTGGGAAACTGAGCATTTTACACCCACAGTCTTCTCCTCTACTTTCCCATAAAGCAGTTCCTTAACCTTTCTTCACAGATCATGGCTTCCACCTCTATGTTCCCTCCATGGTCTTCTCTATGGATACTCTCTAACAGATCAACATAGCCATGGAGCTGCAGCCTTCAGCAAGTCTCCACCACAGTAAGACAGAGAGCTGCAGGCAGCTCCTGTGCCTCAGCACTGATTGTGGCATTGATATACCCCAGCCTCAAACATTTTCTTACTGCAAGAGGGCAACACTGCTGACTCACACTCTGTTTGATAGCTGCCCTGCCTCCCAGAACCTCCCAGGCAGTGCACCAGTTCCTCCATTCCTTAGTCACAGAGCCTTCGCATCTACAGAATATTACTTGCCTAATTTTAGTCTATTTCTCCAGCATATCGAGATACTTTGAGTTACAACACTGTCCTCCAACGGACTTGCGACCTTCTTCCAATTTACTACCTCCTGCAGATTATCTCTAGCTGGTTTCCATTTTATTATCAAATTTACTAATACAAATATTGATCAGAAGTAGGCCCAGGACAATCCCATGCAAAAACTCCCTTTTCAAGGAATAATTATGTCAGATTAGGACCGTGTTGTGTCCAGGCAGTAGTAACTAGCATATAAGAACCTGACCTGTGTTGGGGTCTGACCCAACCACATCCTGAATGAGTGCAAAGGAGGTATTATAAGGGGAGAAGGGGGTGGAAATCATCTCTGAAAATTCA
Source organism: Eurypyga helias (assembly GCF_000690775.1). NCBI lineage: Eukaryota > Metazoa > Chordata > Aves > Eurypygiformes > Eurypygidae > Eurypyga > Eurypyga helias. The sequence continues at coordinate 14,599 of NW_010240666.1, read as the reverse complement.
GAATACAGGTTCAGCCAAGAATGACTTGATAGCTGGAACTGGTCTTCAACTCAAGCTGGGGTAAAAATCTGAGGAAGTCCCAGGACTACACTTCCAGATGAAAAACTTGTTGGCTGCCATTCCCTTTCTGGCCTAATGGTCTGGAAGAGAGGAACAGAGGGAATCTGAAACCCTCAGCAGATTGCTTCCAGGTCTGGCTTTTCTCTTGCAATACACACTATGTGTGGATGCCAAGCAGCAGCAGGGGAGAATCACAGCAGTTAGATGATGTGCTTTCCTCCTTCTGCCCTGCCATCCTGTAGCACTTCACCCTGGTGAAAACAAAACAAAACACAAGAATTAAGATATTTGAGACTGATAAAGTAAGAAGAAATAGAAAAAAAAATTTGTGAAAGCTGAAACTTCTCAAAAAAATGTTTGAATGAAATTTTTTCTAACACACAACGCTGGCTTTATCAGAAGTTTTCTTCACAATAGCTTAGTTAAAAAGAAAAGACATTTTTCATTTTTAAAAGTACTGGAAATTTTGAAGGAACACTCCATAAAAGTGACTCAGGAACAGCCAGATGTGCAGCAAGAAGTACCCTGCCTTCATTGGAGAGTAGGAGAAAGGGGGGGGGGCGGGGAAGGCAAGTGTGGAAGCTTTTCTGCAAAGTTACTTAAATCGCTGTGTCAAAACAGCATCACCACAACAAAGGCTAGAAGGGTATTTACAGCAAGTGACACTTTTCCCTGTTCACTGGGCTATATTTACCAGTCAGTCTTCCCCTTGATATGTGATGCAATCTCTGGGTTCCTGTAAGAGTTTCAGGGTTGTAGATTGACAGACTGTTCTAGGTGCAGAGCCAAAACAATTACATCCAGGTAGATACTACACAATCTCAGAGAGTTGCACAACCCCAGGGGCCTGTCCAGAGGGAACAGAGACAATGGCAGCACAAATGCTCCTTCAACAAAGCAGCACGGATATTTGGCAGATACCAGGGCAGTGCCATGCTGGCTGGCAACCAAAGGGTCCATGAGCTCAACAGCTCTGGTCTGTGCAGTACAAGAGTAATCATTCACAGCCACAGAACACAGGTTTGTTGAGGCTTTGAGAAGCCAGATAACTTCCCTTACAAAGCAGGAGCCACAAGTAGCCTACTATTAGCAAGCCTCACTGCTCTTGTAAGAGCCAAAAATCAAAAGGTTGGGAAAACACATTTTAAAATATGTACATAAATATGTATAAATATCCACATACAGCAGGTTGTGTCTACCTATCTGTCTTGACCTACATATGTTGCATATCTATCTCTAGGGATTTGAAACTAACTTCAAGCAATTGTCACACTATTTCATGATTCTCTCAAATCATCAAGCTCTCCCTTCTTCCCTTTTTCCAGCAGAGGTTTTTCTCAGGTCAAAAACCTTCTCAGTTGATTTTTAAGACCTCTAATACAGAAGGAAAAGATAAAATTTTCCATTAAAAAAAAAATATTATTTCAATGGACCTGATTTAGTCCTTGAGTTAGTCTGGTCTGAGATCCCTCTCCAGAAGAGCTGCATTAAAAACTTCTTTAGAGAGTCTCTACAAAACCACCACCTGGTAAGACCACCTTTCTCCCACAGAACTTGTCTGATACAAAAGAAACCAGGATAATTCAGACCACAGGACACCAATATGGAAATACTGAAACACTGGAAGCTTTGCCTTCAAAAGAATCAAAAAGGAACATGATTGCTGCTGAAGACTGTGGTGGGACAAAGCCTTTATCACTGTTGCTTGCAGTGCCCATGAGCAGAAAATAACACCAAATCTTAACTGTTCTCAGCTCTGCACAATAGGACATACCCAACCAGGACTGCTGCAAACCACTACGCAGCAAATCCCCAGTTCTAGACAGTCCAGACCCATCCTAAGCAAAACCATCCCACAGCTTTGCTCTCCTTTCCATTGGGAACTCTTCTCTCATGAGGAACACCCAGTTTCAGCATATGACATACCACAGCAACAAAACAAGACCAAGGTCAACCTGGAAAGTCAGCGCATACGCTGGGGTCTGGATTAACAAGAACCGTTGCAGGTACAACAGCAGCTGACCCACTGACAGACAGTCCTCCAGCATCACACAGTCAGAGACTGAGGGTCCAGGGCCAAGTTTAAATAGAGCCCCTGGGCCAATGGGTGGATGAGGTGGGTGGAGGACCCAGGTGAGACTGATCAGGATGATTAAGGCCAATCAGGGTACTCAGAGCCCTGACAAAACCTTTGCCAAGCTTTACCAGGAATTCCAATAAAACAGCAAGGACCAGAAAACCTGAAAGAGATTGTTCCTTTGCTCAGTCAAGGTCTATTTCTAGTGCCAAGAGCCACCCTAGGAAGCACAGGGAACTTCCAGAGGCTGTGAAGCAACCTCACAGGTGACAATTCCTATGTTGTCCAGCTTTGGACACAGTCCCATCCTTTTCCCTGTTCTTTGGTTTCCATAGCCTAGCAAATAGGCTGTTAACTCTGATTTTATAGGATGCTGTCAGAGTTACAGTTCCCAAAGACTGGGAACTGCCAGACTGCCAAACTGGACCCATATGGCCTAAGAGGGGTGAAAATCTTGGCAATTCCACCTGCCTCTCCATTGTGGTGGGAGGGACAAGATATAAGGAAAGCTGAGACAAATTGCATCAGTGAATTTGTGCTCCTGACATGTTTCATTCCACCCAGGACATTCCTTTTACATGTTCCCTGAGAGATTAGTCCTCCACTGAAGTACCTTCATGATGAAGGAATGGCAGATACCATGAACACAAACTCAGTCTCCATTGGCACTTGTTAAAACCAGTACAAATCCTCAGAGCCATGTCCAGCTCTGGAACAATATTCGCAGTCCCCAGTGGACCAGTCCAATTCAAGCTCTCTCCCTCTGGAGCCTCATACAGTCCATATTGTCCCTTGGAAGCAAATCCCCACATACAGCCAAAGGCCACACTTTCAGCGCAGCATCAGTGGGTGAAGCTGAGCAGCCCGTGGGGAGTCAGGGCACTGCACTGAGGTCAGCAGAGGTTAGGCAGGAACTGAGACAGACCAGGTGCCCCTCCCCAGCCAAAGGCTGCACCGTCTCTGCTCTCCTTCCCCAGGCAGGACAGCAGCCCAGAGGTCAAGGTGCTCTCTCTCAACCCCTTTCCCGCTGACCTCCATCCTCCTCCACACGGTGTTGGACACACCAGCCCTGCGGCAGCCAGCCACAGCAGCGAGGTGGGCATCTCTCCTGCCCTGCTGCCTTCCCTAGCTCATCCCCGGCCTGCAGCCAGCCGAGGCCCGGGGTGGGTGCGCAAGGGCCAGGCAGGCCATGTATAACCCGGGGCAGGGGCCGAGGCGCATCCTCCCAAGATGACTTCAGCTGCATTCCAGCGAGCCTGGCAACCTCCCGCACACACAAATAAAAGGAAATGAGAAACTCGGCAACAAAGAAACTGGCAGGGAAGCCACAGAGGCACACAGGAACGGGAAAAGAGATTAAACACAGGCTCAAGAGCCCCAGCGTGCTGAGCCTTCCTCTCTAAAGCCTCCCTTTAACTTTGATGGGGGGGCACAGGAGTCTTCTTTTCACTTGAAAGGGCGAGAGGAGGGGCTGGATAAAAGGGATCCAGCATTATCCGGAATTGAGAGCACAAGAACGCGCTACAAAGCTTAAAAAAAAAAAAGTGCAGGCACCCAGCTTCCCTGCATACCTTCCTTGGTGGAAATCAGGAGCTGAGATCTGAATCTGGGCAGAGAAGAGATCAAAGTGGAGATGTTACAGAAAGAAGTTTAATAAAACAATGCTAAATAATTTGGTGAATCCTCCTCCCAATTCCCTGCCCTTTTTTTTTTTTGTTGTTGTTAGCAATACGATATGGGCATTTGAGACCCTGAGATTTATAATGGGAGACATCAATTTATACTGACACTGTATACTATCTAAGACTCCATCCCAATATATTAGACCACATAATTGTGTTTCTATGCACTCGATAACTCATAAACATGCTATGGTACTCAGACTTTTGGCTGGCAGTGGAACTATTTAAATCAATCTGTTGCAATATCGAGGTGGACTTCACCTGTAGTACATACTCCAAAATTTACAGTACACTTTGAGGTCTGTGTTAAGACCAAGTCAGAACCCTGTCTTCTGTACATCATTAGCTGTGTGGTTTCCCATACAGAGTATATATGTTGTGGAACAGTCTGATCATGGATGTAACATATCTACCTTGCTCTTCATGCATCATTAAACCTCAGACCCTTAGCTGGATATGGAGTGTGGAAGAAGACAACCCTTTCCATCAAAGGGACAGATTGTTTCAGAAAGTAAAAGGGAAAATCCAGAAAAGCCCCATGCAACGCCCTCTCTCTAGATGAGAAAGGACATGGTTTCCATGCAGAGTCGTGGCAGTGCAAGACAGCAGACAAAGAATTTGCACGAGGCCTGAGAAGAGCCCAAAGCAACTGTTCCTCCAGAGTTAAAGCGTGATTCTTTGGATGAGCTACTTTCCTCTTCCAAAACACCCTTGGATGCCAACAGGGTTGGTAGTAGAGAACAAATTCACTCCTTCCAGACATACACACATCATGCACTTGGAGGATGATCTTTTCGCATGTTCCTAAAAGAATCATAGCAGGTAGCAACAAATCATCAAGGGGACCCATAGGACTCAGAAGCCCCATTCCCGTTCTGAATACCCTGTTAAGGCACAGGCCTGTGTAGCAAGACTCTGGGAGCAACCCTGGAGGGCCTTCTCCAAAGCAGACATTATCCCAGGAGCACTATCTCCCACTGATACAGAGAGACCTCTGTTCAAGAGCAGTCTAGCATCGTAGATGCCTAACTGAGCATCCATGCATCATCAGCCACTTTAGCAGGTGGACTAGGACCATTTACACATAACAGCAGTGAAGAAATGGACTAGGACTGGGACAGTAAGCTCTGTGGGACTTGAAGGCAGCAGATATACTGGATGTCTCCTCCAAGGCCTGGCTTTGAGGGTCAGAACCAGTGCTAAGAAAGTGGGATCCCAGCCAATCAGGGGGAAAAAAGAGACATATCTTGGCATACTTGCCTGGTGACACAGAGAACCAGTGACAACAAAGTTTAAAGTGCCTGGTCATGTTGCGCAAAGGAATAGGAGGTCGGTGAGATATTCATGCATCCTATTTGGAAGAGTGAATAACACGTCTCTGTTCACACTCCATATCAACAACTGGTTCACAGAGCATATCAGAAATGCCACTCCCTCTGGTCTACACTCTACACTTCATCTTTTGCTGAAAAGAAAGGAAAATGAAGAACAGAGGAGCAATTTTTTCTATGGTGTCTCCAGTATTCAACATCAGATAAGAAATTTTCCTTCACAGGTTCACTCACAAAAGACATGTGGTCCTTTTGGTTACTTTAAATCCCAACCATTTGCTGAACAGAGATGGCCAGAGAATTACAGAGTCAAAGGGCAGTATTCCTGACTGTGTAAACACAATGGTTCCCCAGAGTCTTATGCTGAATCAATGGACAGGGAACATTTTCCAAAGTAGCCATAAGTTGGAAAATTCAAGCAGTGGGACAGTCTTTTCAAAACAAGAAACGATCAGGGTAGAGCAGCGGTACTTCTTTCCATTTCTGCTACTGTATCTTGGTGAGCTTCTAAATTGCTCTGGACCTCAACTTCCGCATTGGTGGAACGCAGAATTGTTCACTATGCTTTAGGCCTGGTCCTTAAGCCTGTTTTGCCCAGAACACCAGAAGGTGGATGCAAGTGACTCTCCATATTCCCACCATCTGCCACCAGGACCCATGTGCAGGGCTGAGTCCACCTTCATGTGATCCCAGCCCCAGTACCTGTGCTTACCTGTTCAGCAAAGCAGAGCAAAGAGGCAGAAGCATAGGACAGAAAAGAGAAGGAGCTGGGCCTTACCTTCAGCTTAGACATTCTACAGAATGTTGGGGCAGAAATGGTCAATTTTTCTTTCTGTAAAACAGATGAGCTATACCCTTAACCTCCCTTTGCCCAGAGGGTAATGCTTCCTCTCCCATTGCTCCAGCCCCCATAGCATGCACTAGCAGCTAGATGGGCTAAGAGTTGGGGCCACTCTGTTCATGGCTTCTGGCCCACTACACATCTTACTTAATCTGAAAAAATACTGACCTAAAATTGAGCTCCCTGGCTGGGAAATATGAGGCTATTGGAGCTGCCCTGGCAAGGCTGAATGGCAGTACTGTGGCATCACATCTCTGTCCTCATAGGATGTGGGCTGCAAGCTGACTCTGCTTAGAGAGAACATTAACTACACCTCTTTATTATTGAGAAGAAATTTATTGGAGACATCCCTCCCTCTCTCCAGCTTCTCTTTTACCTTCGCGGAAAAGTAAACATTTAATTTTTTTTGTTGTTAATAGATTTAATGTTCATTTGTCGGTAGCCTAGGGGCAGGAACGCGTGACATTTCAAATAATTGTTGTTTCGGGGGTATCCTCTGGAGGAAAATGCTGCAAAAGTGTGGAGAAGATTTAAGTAAATTACTGTGTCAGCTTCTATTTATTCCTTACATGATTGCCAGAGGCAGGGCTGCGAGATAACCATTAGAGGCCCAGCCATAAAACAGGGAAGCAGAATTTCAAAAAGCCGGAGTGCCATTACTGGAAAGTTAGTGTGTAACATGTTAAATTATCCCCAAAGTAGGGGGAGGCAGGAGGGGGTGAGGCACGTAGCTAAGAGTGAGAGAAAAGAAAAAGAGAGAAAGAGGGACTGTGTGAGTGAAAGGAAGGAATTGCTCCATGGGGAAGGAGTGAAAGACTAGATAGATAGATAGATGATAGATAGATAGACAGATGGACAGACAGATAGGTAAAGAGGGGGAAAAGGAATGAAGACTAGGGCAGTCCCTGAGTCCAGCTCTGAGGCCCTGCCATGGTGCTTGAGGACCTTTAGAATAGGGTGTTCAGTTTTGGAGTCCTGTCAAGGGTGTTGAGGTGGGAATGCCCGGAAGGAGGAACAGCTGGGCACTACCTTTGAGATGTTTCAAAGCTATGTGATTAGTTAGCTGAAGTGGAATGAAACTGCCTCTTCTCCTATAGCCAGAAAAGTTTGCAGACTCCAGTTGTCTCTGTGTAAATAGCAAGCGGTTTGGGCCAAGTTCCCTCCAACTTTGTTGCCTTCATGTCTCTGGGGCACAACCAGAGGTTCTAAGGAGAGCCCAATTTCCTGCTCATTGAGGCATCTAGGCTTTTTTCTTTTCTTTACTTTTTATGTCCAAAAGGTATTCCGTTATCCCAGGAAGAGTGTCCAGTTTGGTCTGGTGCTGGGTGCAGTTGCAAACCAAGCATTGCATCCAAGCTCCAATCTCGCATGCAGGCACTTGTGGTTCCCTCAGGAAAAACCTTTGCACTGGGAAGAAGCAGCAGGGGCAGAAAGATCTGTAAAAAATATTGTATGTTCAATAAAAAAAAAAATTGCCCAGAACTAATGGGGAGAAGAACAGAGCAAATACATTCGTGGAGAGCAAACTGCTTTGTCCTTACTTGGTCTTCCTACAAGAACGTAGGCCAGGGAAGAGAAGAAAGAGGAGATAGACACCAAGATGCTGAACCAGCCCATAGCACAGGCATGTGTGAAGGAGGCATGTCAGGACCCAGGACACCATTCCCTGCACTCCTTGTCCCATCTTGGCCTTTGTCTGCCTGGCTGACATAGTGAATTCTTTGAGATTTACTACATTGTGTGTGGAGGCAGAGGAAATGTGTGTGAATGAAAGTCTCAGCTATGTCACCAACCTCTAGGACACCCCAACAGCAGCTCGAAGTTGCTTGACAAGCGGGAAGGCAGGTCTTTCCACCCAGCACAATCAGCCTCATGCTTTCCCTCCTGAGACCCTTCCCAACTCCCACCTTTCAGCTGTGGGACAATGTATCACTGCGGGACTGGTGAGGGGCAGAGGCAGCCCCAGCTCTGCTCAAGACTGTAGACAGAATGATGCTCAGGTTGAAAGTTAAGAAACTCTTGAAAACAAGAGGAAGGAAGCCTGCCTGGGAAGAATAGGAAATGCTCAGGTTCTGACACTGAAGCTAACGGAAAGGGACAGGAGCCAGCTCATTAGCCACTGGGGGCAGGAGGAGACCCCGTGGAGCAGCAGGCAGGTCATATCTGCCACGTGCAGGATTTTTGTAGAAGTGTCTAACTCTGCAGTAGAACAGCCCCATGGCCCTTTGCTGTAATCAGGCCTGGCCCTTCCAGTGGTCTCACAGCTCAGCCATATCCTGCCTCCCTGCACCTAATGCTCCTTGTTGTGTCCATTTGTGCTGCTCTGGCCAGGCCTAGCCTGTCCTGCACCAGCCTCTCCATCAGCCTCCCTCCACTCCTGTTTATTACTCACGCTCTGCAGCTCGGCACTGCCCTCTGACTCATTGCCCAGAAGCTGCCGGTTCTCCTTTTCTTTCACTGTAATTTATTTACATCATGAAAAACAATTAAGTTCCAAAAAGTCTTATTTATCCCAGAGATCTGGTTTTATCTTCCCCAGCATCACTCTTCATTTGTTCCTGCTATTGCTTCATTTTTCCTCACTCTTTTGTCCAAGGCAAGCTCAGCTGTGTGGGAGCCAAGGGGCTAACAACCTTGGGACTACATCCCTGTAGCCCCAGCCTCTCCAAGCCAACAGCTCTGCTCCCACCCTCTCACCCAAGAGGATGGGTGTCCAACCACATGCTCAACAATAAATAACCAGGGAGATTTTTTTTTTTTTAATTTTAATGACTCACAAGGAAGACTTGCTGGTTAAATCATTGCTAACTCTCAACCTCCTCAATATTTCTTTGCTAATAGACTTCAGGTTTAATTGAAGGATCTTCTCTGGACTCTGTCTAAGGCACCATTTTCTCTTTAACCCCACCGCTCACAGCCTCACAAAAGCCAATCCATTAAGGGTCTTCATTAGTTTGAGCACCAGCCAACCACCCAAGCGGCAAAGGTCAAACACAGTCACCTGTCACAACATGGCAGTAAAACTACTAATTGTATGGGAACAAATGAGATAAAAAGATGGTACTATTATGCTATTTGATTTATTTTGTTTCCAAAGAGTCATTTAAGTCTAATTTACTTTGCAAGCTATAGAGTGGGCTTGTGTGATACAGATACTTGCATGAGCAAATGTGGGTGTGTACATGTGCACATGTATGTATATCTCTCTCTCTCTCTTATGTATGCATATACACATGTATGCACATACAGGGGTCTGAAATGCAAGTCTAGGGAACCATAAAGTCATGACACCATAAAGACTTAAATTTAACCCTTCATACAGGCACAACCCCACATCACACCAGGATGGCTCTGCAGTAGGGGCACAGAATCACATCATCCCTACTGCTGCCAGCTCAGTTGCCCATACACCGTTCCTCAGCATCCCAGCTGCAATGGCAACGGCCAAGGCAGCCAGTGCAGGGTCCCATTTTGGAAGGGCATTTGCTTTGTAAACCGTTCACTTTCCCCTTTTTTTGTGCTCAGGAGGAGAAATGGCCCATATGCCCTCTGGTGGACAAATGCCACTTTGCAGCTCTGGGATACAAATGGAAAGCTGGAAGTGGCCATATTTGTAGGCATAAAAAGAAGTCGTCTCCATAAGAGGTTTTTAAAAGCTTGCTTTCTCTCCAGCTTATCCTGGCAATCATGTTCTCAGCACATGCCTGTGACTGCCAACTCAAAAAATCTGGACTTTCTGAGGCACAAAAATCACAATCCGGCCTCACTTCTTCATTGTAGGTGCCAAATCAACATGGCCATCTTCACCAACAGTTCCCATTACCAGATGGGGGTGTCATTTTTCCTGGGAAGAGATGTAAATAGTACTTCTCCTGGAATAAAGACCTTCTTTTTTAAACATATGACCCAACCTCAGGCTGTGTAGTCACCCTTCAGCACAGCAGACCAAGCATGCAGCAGGATCAGGACAAAAGTTTCCATGGCTTTTAAAAGACACTTAATGCCATTGACAACTTTGATATTGAATATAGATCACCAAGAATTCCCCGAGTAGAGGTGAAACATTCAGGGACTTTTCAAATAATAGATCTCTCTGTGCTTATGCACTAGGGACACTGTCTTGGCTTCTTTGTGGTTAGGATCAACTCTTTCAGGGCAGTGCAGGGAAGATGCAAGGGATAACAAGCTCCAATGACATGCAAATGTGGGGAAATACAACCACCTCATAGCAATGAGATAGCTTCCTTCTGCACAATCAACAATGTGGTATGATACATGGTCAGACCTCATGAATAGAGTTGTCGGGAGAGTGTAAATATTGTCATGGGGGAAGCAATGTCATTACTGCTTTTCTATGAAGTTTTTTGAGCATCTCTGTTCATCAGGGAGTCATACAGATCATCACAATCAATATTTCCTGGTACGTGTTGTACAGCAAATAAACACTCATAATCAAAACGGAAAAACATTCACTTGAAACATTTCAGAGCATTATGAAGGCTATTTTCAAATGCCTACTTGCACAGACAAGCCCTTTAGTTATGATAAACCCAACTGAACAGAGGCAGAGGAAACTAAGACTAAGAATAAACAATGGGCAGCTGGTTCCTGGGTGAGCATAGCTGAGGAAACAACGTTGGGAAAATGAAAGCAGATGACGGCATGGTCACTTCCAGTGCACATAGCAAGAGGGACTACACAGCTAAAAATACAGATAGCATATTGGTAATATCTGGCTGGAGAGGGGTGTGAGTTCACCCCTGAAGAGGTAGGAGTGTTTCTGCACACTTCTGACTCCCTTGGCTGCTTTGGCCCGGTATGGCCTAGCCAACATCACTGCCTCTCAAGGAAGAACCAGGGTGATGCCTGTCAAGTTCAATCAAACATGTCCTTGTGTTCACTCCAGCAAGCAGATTAGCAAGACTTAACTTGTTCTTGGCATTATGGGAGATCACATGGGCATCTGTGAAACATGAAAAGCAATACATGCCATCCCGCTCCTGTTCCAGTGCTCCCAAGGTCCAGAGATGATCTTGTCCTATGTTTTCTATTCCTGATGAAAACACAGAGAACCTTGAACACAACTTCAAGATCCAATGGTCATCATTTAGATTAGCCAATACTATCATTAGGTACCTGAGTCACATATCAGCTGTGCTTCTGCTCCTTTTTTTCTTCATCTTCATTTCTCAGTTTGTCTCTAGCCCCTTTCTCCTTGCCTCCCCTCTTTCACTTTGCTCCCATCTCACTTCACAACTCCCCCAGTGCTGAGATCAGCCATGCCACAATGCTTGTCTTCAGCAGTCATCAACATGTTACAGAGGATCCCACCAGCACAAACTCATTAACCCTTAGCTAACAAAGGGCTCATGAGAAAAATAATTTCCTCAGCCTATATTTAGAAAAAGACATTTCCTGTCATGAGTGAGAAACTGACTCCACCACTTGTGATGCATCGAAACAGCTACCAGCAGGACCCCATAGTGGAGATGATTTCTGGGAAGAAGGGACAATTTTTTGCTGGCAGTGGGTCATTTGCACTATGTAAAGGTATCCAACCCACTCTAAATCAGCTCCAGAACTGGAAGAAGGGGAAAAGATGGGGATGATATGAGCATTAGAACACTTCTCTCTTTTTCTGTTATTCAAAGGTTACATTTCAATTCACCTTTTCTTCTGCCAAAATTTGAAAAATCATAAACCACACAGGACTTCCTTAGACTTTTTCCCCCCATTCCACAGATATTCCCATAATACGAGAGGGTAAGCAGCATTTCACAGCTCCAGTGGAGTCCAAATTAGTTTTTCTGGCAACGAAATGCAGTGTCTCCTCCACTATGCACACACACACGCACACATCACTGCCTACAGCATTAACAGATCTTGCCTGAACTGCAAAGCCGAGGAACCAAAAGGATGCAATGCCAGAATTAAAACTGCCTTGTAGTGTTAAAGCCTCTAAATACATACTGCATTATATTATCAGCTTCAATTACACAATCTCAAATATATTTCCAAGGAAACAGCTCCTTAATCTAGGGTTTAGGATGGTGTTCCCTTAATAAGTGGCCTTGCCGTATTTCATTTTCTCTTTGTTCACTGTTAGGTGCTATGCACTATGTTTTCTGTGCAAACCTTTTTCTGAAGACAAAACTGTACACTTCTTTCTCCTGTGGCTTTTTTTCTGGTGTTCATCACAAAAGTGGTTAAGTGCTTTTCTGAGTTGAACTGACTCATCTTCCAAAAATAGGACTTGTTATTTCTATTCTAGAGAGAAGAAACTGAGGCACACAGGAATGAAGATCCAAAGTTATTTGATTCATTTTGGAAACACTTTATGTTTTCAGTGCACTTAGCTCACTCTCTGCAGGCACCACAGTACCCATTATATTCAGCAATAACACCTGTGACTCAGAGCCACACCTCAAGATAAAGCATGACCCTAAAAATTAGTGAATTATTACCTGGGCAAAGTGATTCATCCAACATGTCTTTGGAACTCCCCTTTCAATAACCATGCAATGAGCATCTCCTCACCAGCAGGACTCTGACTCACTGCAGGTTCAGTAAGCAAAGAGGCAGAGGCCCTACGGACAAATCTCTCTCACTCTGTTCCACTCCTGAGCACATCCAGGTTGATCAGTGAAGACAACAGGAATCATATTTAAATGTCTTTGTAACCAAAGACTCATCTATAAGGAATACAGACAGAGATGCCTGGCAGAAGTTGTCAGATCTTCACCACACCAATTCTGATCATAATGTGAAAAAGGGTTCTTTTATTTTAGTCGCTATTGTGAATTTTCCCCACCCCCCTCCTCCCCCACCTTGTGGAAGAGACTAAAGAAGACATTCTTAGTTTGCTTTTCCAACATGTAAGAAAACTACATACTGCTCCCCACCCTCAAGTTCAAACCAAAAGAAAAAAGACCAGGCACCACACTGTCAAGAATAATTGGCTGTGCAAACACAATTTAGGAGGCAGCAGATTTGCAGAAAAGTATCTTGGAGTGATGATGAATCACATCCATGAGTCAACTATGTCAAGCTTTTCAGGAAAAAAGAACAGCTACCACACCAGGATTATGAACAGCAATGTCCTTTGTAAGACATGTGAATTACTCTTCCCACTGTAATCTATCCCAGACAAGGCCTCCTTTGGTGGGCTGCTTTCCATATGGGACAATTTAAGGAACATGCAAATTTACTCAGGACTGTGAGTCCTCAGGATTGTGGAACAAATTATCAGACATCTGTGAAGATGACATGGGAGGGAAGATCAAAAGAACTGGAATTGTTTAGTTGAAAAAAATAATATGGAGAAGAGACATGGCAGCAGTTTGCCAATAGGTGAAAGAGGAAGGGAATAAATTTTTTTCCATGTCACTGACAGATACAAAAAGAAGTTATGGGCTTAAACAGAAAAAAAAAAAAAAAAAAAAAAAAAAGAAAGAAAAAACCACCCACAACAACAACAACAAAAAAAAACACAAACAAAAAAAGATTTACTTTGGACATTGGGAAGAATGTTAGAGAAGTAAGTACTGCAATAGATTTTCCTGGAGAGAGAAAGATGACTTCACTGGAGGTTTCTAAAGACAGATTAGACAAATATCCATCAGAATTGCTTAGATAACTGTGATCTTTCCTTGGGAGTGGAGGTACAGGCTAAAGATATCCTGAATAAAGCTCAGTCTTCATCAAGTTCCAGCACTATGATCCCGAGCATGGGATGCTAGTTCCACTCAAAGAAACAAATAATATAGAGTTATAGAATCATAGAATCATAGAATGGTTTGGGTTGGAAAGGACCTTAAAGATCATCTAGTTCCAACCCCCCTGCCATGGGCAGGGACACCTTGCACTAGACCAGGTTGCTCAAAGCCACATCCAGCCTGGCCTTGAAGACATCCAAGGATGGGGCATCCACAACATCTCTGGGCAACCTGTTCCAGTGCCTCACCACCCTCTCTGAAGAATTTCTTCCCGATATCTAATCTAAACCTCCCTGATTTCAATTTATACCCATTACCCCTTGTCCTATCACTACAGGCTCTTGTAAAAAGTCCTCTCCCAGCACCCTTGTAGGCCCCATTCAGATACTGGAAAGCTGCAATGAGGTCTCAATGAGTTGTTGAAAATTATATTTTCCCGCAAGATATACATTAGTTAATAAATGTAAAACTTCAACTGAGCAAACACCTAGCCTGCAAGTTCTGAGACCATGTGGATAATAATCAACAAAATCATAAGGAACAGAAAATAGGGATTGATAATGAGAAGTTTGGGCAGATCCTACCAACAGCTGGTACTTTCAGTCTCCCTTGTAACTCAAGAGATTTGTACTGATTGAAGAAGCAGTGGCTTGTGGAGCTGATGAGGAAGTCCTGGAATTACTTTACACAGGAAAATAGGGAGGGGTAAAAACTCCAGCTCAGGGTCAGTTCGGATGCTGTAGGCCACTGAGGAGCTCGCTCCTGTGGCCACAAGCGCAGGGACTGCGCGGTGGCCCCGCCGTCACCCCCGCTCCGGGGCTCTCCCGAAAAGGCCGGGCGAAGGGAGGCGGGAAGCGGCGCTGCTCCTTCAGCACCGCGGAGAGCAGCCTCGG
>NW_010240665.1:0-71475 GCF_000690775.1 Eurypyga helias | reverse complement strand
GATTCTATGATTCTATGATTGAATATGACAGAATGGAAAACAGAAAAAAAAACCCATTCTATTGCTTTGCGCTATTTGGTGCTTTTGATACTCTGTGTCTCCTAACTTCCACTATTCTATAGCTGTTCCTCCTTTTATACAGTGTGTTTTGTTTAGAGAGGATACAACTGGTGATAAAGACTATAAAGGTTTAAAAGAAAAAAAGAAAACATTTTACATTAAGAGCTTTAGAGGGAAATTATACAAGTGTATCCTCCAAGTCATCCACCAAAACTGCCTGGGAAATATTAGGTACCAACTGGACTTTAATAGTTGCTGGAAAAAGTTAAATTTTACTTATTGCTGTAAGAAACAAGCACCTTAATTTCTGATAGTGTGAAAATCTATCTCCTTTGTTCCCAAATTATAAACACAGGTAAAAGACTATTTTTAAAGAAGTATTCTAGGTATTTTACCTTAGGTTGGAAAATGAAGTTCTAGACTATCAATAATAAAGTTCTGCCAATACCAGAATTTTACTACAGAGACTTCTGGTGATGGATAATACAGCTATTGCAATTAGTGTGAGGCCTATTCCCCTCACCCACCTTTGCCTACTCTTTTTTCCTCTGTTGAGTCACTATGGCTATAGGAATGATTCACAACAACAAGTCAGTGTATTAAAACTAGAAATAGAGTGATCCCATCATGGCTCTTAAGGTACTGGGAAACTTCACTGTTTGTTTTTCCCTGGCATCAGTTTTCCTCCCTTGTCTGACAATAACCAATTAAATGTTTTGATATTTTTACTTGTTTTAGGATTAAACCAGGACAATAGTGCACTGAACAGATGTCTGAAATTGAAAGAAATGTCACAGTCAAAAAGGCATCACTTTCCCAAGTGGATACATGTCACCGTGATCTCTGACCTTCATATTGGTGTCCTTTTGTTACAGGCACTGCGCGTACTGAGCTGTGATTACAAGATGGAAAATGAAACTAGAATGGTGGTTTGTGATCTTGGGAACCCCATGGTGGCTGGCGCAAATGTAAGGGAAAACCAGATGCATTTACTGATTTTTATCTAATTGAATTTTGAAGGGGAGCAAATGGAAAACTATTCAATTAGCAGAATGTGTCCCAGTAAGCAGCACCTAAACAGAATCATTTACTTGGACAGGAAACTGTTGATGTAATAAGAGGCAGAACTGTGTTTATGAAAAACTGACAATTTCTTGTTCTAAGAGATTAATGATGCTGGGGTCTGTGTTTTATTTTACTTACTGTAAAGAAAATGAAAGCCACTCACTTTAATTCACAGAGATTGTACTGGTATAAAGAGAAGAGGATCCCAATCCATAATGTGATCTGTTTATTTCTCCCTTTTAGTATTCTTTCTGCTTAAGATTTGTATAGTAAATGACAGCTTCTTTAGCCTGATTCTCCTCTTGAATGCGTAAGTCTTATCAGTTTATATCATGTATTACATCCATGAAATGTGGTTGGAGTCAAGTTTTCCTTCAAGTTATTAATGTCATTCTAAACATTTTCCTAAGGCAGCTATCCATAAATCATACTACACATCAAATGGAACACAAAACTGGAACTGAATAATGGCTGACAATGGACAGCACGTAAGGATTAAACATAGGTTCAGAGGTTTAAAAAGTGCTATCCATTCCACAGTTGTCACCACTTGTTCCGGTATCATGACAAAACAGTTTCGTGTTGAACCCTGGAATGTTCAGCCATGGATGCCATTGCAGAATAATTCTAGAACTGCTCGTAAATTTATCAATGCTATGAATATTTAACTAAAAAAAAATAATCCAAACTTTTATACCAAGAGAAAAAGCTTTCCTAATAAAAATAAAGCAGTCATCAGTATAAAATATATGAGGAATAAACCACAGCTTTTCATTTAAAACTGCTGACGTTTGCATTTCATATTGGGTCTGGGGCTTTGCAAAGAAGCCAAAGCAAATCTTCTTAATATTTTCAAAATCCCTACTAAGTTAAGATTTCTCATATTGAAGATAAATACTTCCCTCTTCAGATCCTATAGAGAGATGTTTTACTGGCCTCTTATGATCTAGAAACATTTTCTGTCTGACCCTCAGTAGAAGAACCAAATGGGCCATTAGATAGGAGACTGGGACTGGAATAAACTTGTTTAGAACATAGGCTTAGCTTCAGATCAGTCAGAGGGCATTTGAAAGTGAATGTGAGATCAGGTGTCTCATAGAGTCATCTGCCTTCATGGTCATGAGAAGTCCCAGACAGACTCTTTAGGATTACAAGGATCTGGAAGCCGTTGAAAAATTAGCTCCAGGTGATGGGCCTACTGGGAGCAGGAGCCTGCCTGGTGAGGATTCTTCTCTGTAGAATTTCTGTGAACTAAAAGTCTGAAGGGGGAACTGTAAACGTTATCTGTGAAGGACATTGCAGAAGGCAGACTGGATAGATATTGGCATCAATGAGTATAGAGAAGAGGGCTAAAAGGTTTTTTAGTTTTTGTTTTATTCTAGTAAATGAAACTCCTAAAAAGTAAGAATAATTGCAAACATTTCTGAGGAATAGAGTTTTCTTAATGGAATGATAGAGGCAGTGATGGGCTGAAGCACTAGATGAATCCCAAATTAAGGCAGATAATTTCTTATGCCAGAAAACCAGCAAATTTAGATACCTGATAGTGGATTCCTGGTTGGTCTCATGGCACAAGCAGATTCTTAAGATACAGAGTGGACAAGAATCTTGTTGATGATTTGGCTGCAGTGGGAGGAGAGAAGCACAAAAACATGTGGATTTCTAAGAGAAAAGGAAGACTGAACACAACACTCATTGTATATCAAGCTAGAAGCAAATCTTTGTGGCTTGAATATTGTCATAAACATAAGCAATGGAAAGGTCTGAGTGTCGAGGTATTAGACTACAGCCCCTCACACTCCTTCCCGTGAAATCGAAAGCCCTGTTTCCACATCATCCTTGACCCAAAATGCTAGCAATGTGAAGAAATCAGGAATGCTATTTAGTAGCCTCTAAAGCAGTACTACTCTCACCTGTCTCCTTATAAATTCTCACAGCATAACTAATCCTATTTTTCTTCAGGATCTGCTCTAGGGCTGCCATGAATATATTGTTACCAAATATTCCTAAGCAAAGTACTTCATAAAAAGAGATTTAGAAGTAGCAGAATAAAAAAGCAGGGTTCATAATCTGTTTTATAACAAAAAAAAAATCAACTCTTGAAAATTAAGGCATATGAAGATAGAGCATTACAAAGCCAGATGGCAAAAATGTTTGATTATAGCAAGTAAAAGCTTAAAGCCTAACTTATCTTTGAAGCCAGCTCTCCTGGAAGCTTAGTAAAGGTGAAAGGACTTGAGCTTTTTCAGTCCAAATGTATTTATGATGGCAAATGTACTTCCAACAGCACAATACTAGCCCTTTGTACAAATGGCATAAATCATGAAAGGCTGCTCTGATCCATTTCCAATTCTGCAAAACAATTCTGCTCTGGCAGGAGATCAGTTATTCTCAAAATACTCAGTCAGAAAGGGACTCTGGAAGTTGTGAGGGAATGGGAAGGGAGGGTTAGGTCAAAACCAAACATTCCTTAAACTCTTAACTATTGAGTCACTCTAATGACTTTTCGTTACCTGAAAATGAAATCCTAGAATCCTTGAACTCTTGAAGACCAATTCCTGTGTATGAGGGTTATGTCGGGATTTTGTGATACAACCCACAGGTTGGGATTTTGTGATACAGGCCAACTGCAGTGGGCTACAGAGTTTTCTGACACATCACATCTTCACAGTGCATTATTGTCATCAAAATTAGTATATCTCTGACTTCCAGAAAATATGTGACCTTAAAATCGTCTGTTAACCACAAAATTTACTTAACCTTTTCAATAATATCTTTGTGGTTTAAAAAAACATTAAAAAGAGATAAAAAGCAATGGGAAGGAAAATCACAGCACCATATGGCCCAGAATGCAAACTGAATGTCTGTGATACCATCTCACTGCAAAGTGCTGAAAGTACTTACTTATGACACTGAAATGGGTCGGACTGACAAGCTTCTTAATGCCTGGTCAGCAGCCTTAGAGAGATGTAAGTTTTATTATAAATTCTGTTAGAACAATTTGGAAGTTCATAGAAATGAATAGCTATGAGGTTAGAAGTCTAGGAATCTTGGACAATTTTGCCTATTTCTTGGTATGTACCAATCTGATTCTTCAAGAGCACAGAGGCTCTATCTTTCATGTGCACTGTAAGACACTGCAAAAAAAGCTGTCTCCCAACATATCCTAGGTCCTGTCAAACATAATAACAGATTAAAGATTATCAGTAATAGCCAAAATGTCATGTATTGCAAAGATACATGATGTTACTAACATGGCAAATCATGCAATTTTGATGAAAGTAATTTCACTTGGAAAATTTTTAATAAAATTAAACTATTCTGATATAATGAACGTCCTGTTAAATAAGGAGGTTGAGTGATTGCTAAGTTACAAGCTCAAGGAAATCCAACTCCTTTGGCCTCAGTGGATTTTTAGCAAGGACATGTGAGCATCTTTGCCCCATTATTCACAGCAGCGTCGAGGGCTATTTGGCATTAACAAAGTCATACTACCAAAGGCAGCTTATTAGACGCGTACGGCAGGAGTGTGTTCCAGTATTAAGGGATTAAGCCTCAGGGGTATAATGGATCATCAAAACTGCAGTTCACGTCTGCTTTATCTGAGGAAAATTTTATCTTTGTTTCATCAAATCTTTTTTCTGCTGTACGTGGAAAGAAATTTATAGAGACTGATTAGTGAAAACAGTAAGAGAAATTCCTAGTTTGATATTTGGAAATTTTTGTCTTAGAGATTTAAAAAATCATGTTACATTTTTAAGGGTGAATGACACATCAGTACAGTTGTTAAAATCGTGTCTAAAAATGGACTTGAAAATAGTTTGTATCTCTATTCTAAGTCAACTATTCAGCTTCTGTTTAATTTAATGAGCATTATCTTTCCATCTTAAAGATTTTACTTCCAAAAAGAGAAATTAGCTTTAACTATGACATTAAAATGGTCAGAATTCAAAGACTTGAACTTCCCATTTCTTTTGTGATGACAATATTGCTGTCAGCATAGAACAACTGAAAGGGGTAATTGAAACATGTTGGGCAAGTCTCATTCTGGAGACGGATTAAGATTCAGTGGTGCACCACTGCAAGTGAGGAAAGAAGGAGAACTGAATAAAAATTTTTAAAAAATAATGCTTGGGAAAAAGGAATTGCTTAAACATCTGAAATGACACCTACAGAGGAAAGTGCCTCCTCCTCAGTGATGTTGAATCTAGGTTCCAAACATAAACTCTACACTGTTGTGTCCTGTTCTGTTGCTGACAATAAATACTGCCCCAAGTATGTTAAAGAACATATGCCAAGAGACAACTCTTTTTTTTCCTGTAGTCTAGTCAGATATTGGCAGAGGTGGAGGAATGATGTTCTCATTTCCTAATGCCTTCTGATGAATTTCTCAGGAATATTGTTTCTCCATGTGGAGAATATGACTGTATGTTACCATCCTATTAAAAAAAATATGAAACCACAGTGTGCAAGTTATCTTGCAGGAAATTCTACCATCAGCCAACAGGGGAGGTAGTGGGGAATGAGAAGTTGTACAAGATTACAGGGTGTAGACTTTGCTGTCAGTCTCAATGCAAAATTCACATTTCAAAAATTACCAGATTCAGAACACATGCAGTTGAAATGAAGCAATTGAAAACATTAAACGTTGCAGTAGAAGTTTATTAATGTAACATGGAGGGTAGATGGCATCTCTCCCTGCTCCCCTGACACTTACTTACTTGGGCTGTGAATATGCCCAACAAGAAGGGTACTCTGTGCCCTTCTTGCAAAGCAAATGGAAATACTCAGGGAAAGGAAGCAAGGTCTGCACAAACACAAGGGAGCGTTGGTGGAAGCCCTAATCTCCTTCAGTTTTGGGAATTGTATGTTTTACCCTGTGTCTTCTGTGGCCACACACTGCAAACTGAACTGCAAATATGACTTTGAAGTTGTATTCCTCTTAACTAAGACTTCCAGAAAAGCTGCAATGAAAAAAACTCAAACCAAATCCAACTAAAATATCAAGCTGCTGCTAATTTAGCCTCTAGAAGAAAAGCAGGTGATCAGCCAGCCCCACAACACCTAAAGCATGCAGCTCACATGTCAGTTACAGAGACAAAGGGAGGAGAAGGAAGCCATGGAGTGTGACAAAGGCACGCTTGGGTGGAGGCAGGGATGTGAGGTGCCAGACAGCTATTATTTTCTTTTGGCTTGGCACAGTAAAGCAAAGACTATCTGGATGAAGAAGGGCTCACCACAGTGTTCTTGGGGGTATGCTTCTCTGTTCCTCTTGATCTCTCCTCTGTCCAGCCCGCCAAGTTTCCATCTGGTGACATACATAGGCAGGATGGTATTTTTTCTTGAAAACAAGTAAATAGTGTTATTTCATACTAATTTTAAATAGTAACAGCATCCTATGCATATCTGTGAAATGCAGTGTTGAACAGTACTGCTTTATTGATCTTCGTAACCTGTTTTGTTTCTTTCACAGTTCTCTACAGGAATTCGATTTTCAGTTCAGCATTTTGAAAACGCAGATTTCAGCATCAATTTTGAGCTGCAAATAAGAAGGTTAGATGTTTTATCAAGAGTATGGTTCTTTAAATTCTGAATACCTATTGATATCTGGTTTAATGTATAAGAAGGTTGCTCCAAGTCTGCCAGTGTCGGTATTTATTTCATGGGCTTTTCCATGGCAGCATTCTTCAGGAGGATTTGTAGAATTGGAGCCTGGCTATCTTTTAGCAGAATCAGTCTTTGAGTTATTCTGAGGATTTTATTGTGCTATAATTCATGGTACCTTATTTTGGTTCAAGGATCTTCTACAGATTGGCCAATTTTTCACTTCATTCTCCACTTCAGGATTAATGAGCAGTGATCACTTCGTAACAAAGTTCTGTATTTAAAAACATATCATGCTCTGATAAGGGAAAAAAAAAAAAGACATGCTACTTCTTCATGACAAATTAGAAAATAGAGGGAGAGCAATTAAAATCTGCTCAACAGATTTACTGGCATGAAGAGGGAAAACTGTTTCAGTTTGATGAAGGTGAACCTTTGTCATTTTTCCATTAGTTTCCTCCACATTTGTGAGGCTGAAATATTACTGTGGAGAATCTTTTGGTTTATGCTTTTGTCCTCCACAGGGACAAAAAAGCACGGGACAGGCTGGGTTACAACAGGAAGAACAAACCTGGGACTTTTTCAGTAGATGGCAGGGCTTCTGCTCCATCTGTGCTCATCAAATACACACTGGAGTTTATGATGGGGCCCTCCCTGCCCCACACACAGACTTAATTGCTAATGTCTGGCATTTAATGAGGGCCTTGATCCTGTTCACTGTGGTAAAAAACTGAGACATTTTAAAAGTTTAAGTCATGTTTCCAGGATGTAACTCTTGAAGGAAGGGACATGCAGAAACTCGGGAAGGGCACAGCCACACCACAGAAGACACAGAGGTGCCTGGTCAGGCCTCAGCCCTCTCCCAGGGGTCTGGCTGGTGAGCTGGAGACCATGAAAAACCTGGGCATGGTCTCCTCCAGAGAGAGATACAAGATAAAACATGTAGCTTGTATGTCCCTGTCCATACCACAGTTCACCCTTAGGTCATTAGTGCAAGCAATACAGTTTTAAATGGATATTAGAGGCTCTTGTCACTACCCTTTTCATGCTGTGAAACTGGGGAGGTTCAGAGCTTTTTGGGTAGACAGAACTCTCTAGGTAATAAGAGTTGAGAGTAGGTCACTTCTTTAGAGAAAGTGACAAGGTTTTATTGAGTGGTAAGTCTGAACTTCAGGACATGGCAACATTTCGTGCTTCCTTCCTGAGTGTGACCCACTAAAATGTAAAAGGAGGAAGTCTGTTGAGCTACCAAAAATGAGAGTTTCCTCAGACTGGTATCAAAACACTGAAGAGTAACCAGCTACTTAAAAAAAACCCAAGTAGTAAATCTTCTTGCGTAGAGAATGTTCCCTGCAGTTAAAACTCACTGCTTTGTACCTTCTCAAGCAGCGTTACAGTTTGTACATTTCTATGTCCTTAGTGAACAGGTAAAACAATCATAAAAGAAAAAGGAAACAGAAACCCATAAGGCAGAAAGAGGAAATTACCTAAAGGGAAGGAAAGGGAAGCAGAGAACATGTCTGAATTTGGTGCAAGTTATTTAAAAGAGAGAGACTTTTAATTTACTCCAAAACATCAAGTGGAAAATAACTATTTTGATTTGCAAGGGCTGAAGTGCATTACATATAGGGAATAAGCAAGAGGCTGTGTAGTGTCTTGAAATCTGATTTCTTTTCTGATGGGGATTTTGCCAGGCGCTTTACATACCCATTAGAGAAGGAGATACCCTGGCACTTTTATTTAAACTATTTTCTTCCCTACAAAACCATAAAGCACAAACAAGACTTGAATACCAATATAGATTATCAAAATCTGTGTTTTAACTCTGTGGAAAGTAGTGCCATTATGCAAATTGGAGAGCAGCTTATTGTAACAAATTAGTAGTGTAGTCATTTTTGTACTTGAAGCAATTTTTGTACATTTGTACTCAAAGCAATGGCTATAGAGTATTACATCAAAAGTTCAAATGACGTTTGAGGGGAGTCTGCATTAGTTTACAAACAAATTAGAGCTGCTCCTAATTTTAGCAATCTGTAACCAGAAAGCCTGGATCAAAGCAGTATTGCCCTTTACTCCTCAGGAGTCAGTCGCTGGGAATGCTGGCCTCCTCTGAATGTTTCCATTCGACTGATGATACCCAGATGTGATAACAGTAAACTGTGACAGCAATAGAAACTTAGTTTCCATAAAGCAAGGAAGTACTTCCACACTCGCTTGAAAAAAACCTCCAAACTTAGTATCATTAAGCCCATAATTAAATAAATTCTAAGTCTGTAATTATTTATCTTCACTATCTTCATTAATTTGAACCTGCAAAGCTTTCTTTACATGAATGGGCTATTATAGGAATGGCCTGTTGAAGTAAGTGAAACTACCGTTACTAATAGGGATTTGCAATAAGAAGAGACAATAAAATGAGCATGAGGCTTTAAACATAGGGATCTGCTTTCACTGCTAAGTGGGATTAGGAGTGTAAACACTCTGGATAAGGGGAGGGGAGAAAATAAGAAAGGTAAATAAACAGTTTATTTTGGTTCTTTTTCTTCAGAGACTGTCATGCAGAAGTCACAAGTTTGGAGTAATAAAAGCAAGTTTTATTATACCAAAGCCTATCTTGTTCATTAACACG
Source organism: Eurypyga helias (assembly GCF_000690775.1). Taxonomy (NCBI): domain Eukaryota; kingdom Metazoa; phylum Chordata; class Aves; order Eurypygiformes; family Eurypygidae; genus Eurypyga; species Eurypyga helias. The sequence continues at coordinate 62,117 of NW_010240665.1, read as the reverse complement.
GACTTCCTCCAATGCATGAATGTATTCTATTAAGACACTCATATCCATACAGATAGCCAAGTTGAACGAGGGAATTTACATGATATTCTGAGGAAATAAATTTGTATCATCATATTCACGCAGAGTATTCTTTAAAGAAAGCTTGAGTTGACTGTATTATTAAACATGTGGTGAGCTCAAATAATATCAGACCTAAATATCAGTGTTTTACAAGACTGGAGTGGCAATAGCAAGCCCACGCTGTAATGTGTCCAATGGTATCACTTCCTAATTGTGGGCCTTGTGGTATTCGGTGCTGTATCTGTAACAATCTGGAGTTCTGCTAAATAACCTTTTTTAACCCTTGTACGTATCTTTCCCAGTTCTAACAAGATTAATCCAACCAGCAATTTAGTTAACCTCCATATCAACATCAGTGCTGTGGCTCAAGTACAGATCAGAGGGTAAGTATTCAACCATTTTAATTCATAATGATACCTATTTTTTGTATTGAATCTTTCCACATATAATAATCCCATATAGTGAATCTCTTGACATAGAATTTCAAACTCCTTATCCACCAAGAACACCTGAGAATTGCCAGGGACTCTTACCCCTACAAGCCTTGCAGGATGGAGCTACAAAGTACTTAGCAGGCTATGTAGGGCAGGGCTGTCCACATGGACTCCAGTGAACTTAGTGAGTGTCTGTGCAAATGCAGCACACTGTAGAATCCCGCAGTGTGGTAACACCTCTCAGAGGCAACAGCTTATGTGAGCATTCAAATTGTGTATGGATGTTACTAGTACAAAATGCCTGTTGGTATGTGTAGGTCTGCTTGTGCAACCACGTAGGCACTTAGTTCTGAGTACCAAAGCAGAATCTACTGCTTTTATGACTGGAATGGTGAAACACATTATGGCAAGGCATAGACTAATAAGGAGCAGAGTGAGGCTTTAGAAGAAAGGATGAATAAGGAATGAGCTATAACAAGAGGCCAACCAGCTACTACTGCAGGATTCTTACATTTCCATCTGGAGCAGGTGTCTTTCCACTGACACATGGGATACCAAAACGAAACAAGCATTGGATATGATCAAAGAGGATTATTCCTATCTCTGTTTTCTCATGCAGCTTGGTTTCGGAAACTATAAAACGCAATTAGGTGATAAGAATCTCAGACTATGTAAAATCCTGGAACTAGACTCCTATCCTGGCATCCTGGAGGAGGTCAGCAGGATGCTCTTTTAAAGCAAATGATTGCCCAAAATGCTTTATGTCTGGTATCTCAGATTTCCTACATCTCCTCAAACTGCAGCTCTGGACTAACCATTCTCAGCTCAGCAAGGGGAGAACAGGAGGTACATGGCTCAGCTTCACTCCCAGTCAGACCAGGAGGGCAGGCTGATACAAGAGGGGCAGATGTCTCTTATATGATGCACCTCAAGGGGCTGCTTTAGGTGTAAACAAATGAAAATGCATTTATTTATGCTTTTACGGATTTATAAAACTCCATTTACTGTTATCACTTCTAAGACATTACTTCGACTTCCTAGTGCCAGCAGAGAGTCCAACCATTCTGCAGATCACAGAGCTCATGTTTTCTGCTCTAATATTCCGTCTAAATCAGGGAGATTTAAAAAATATTTTTCATGACATTTTATAAGTGCTTTCCAGATTAAGAGGACTAACCCTAAGGTTCAAGTTAGATGGAAAAAAGAGGATTGGCACTCAAAGACTCTGTGGATATACGTTAACACTTTCTGAAAAGGAGCAGTTGAAAGACAACATGTTTACCAAGAACAAATTTTGACTATTATTTAATTTTCTGTAGTTAGTGGTAACCTAGGGAAATGAGCTGGAGAGGAAGTGGTGAAAAATACAAAATGCGGGGGAAGGTAACACAGAAAGAGAAGTAGCGGCTGAGGAAATAAGAATCAAAGGGGTCAGTTGGTCGGCTGCAGATGTGTGAGAAAATGCTGGGAGACAGCAACTACATGATGTTGCCATGGGTGGACACCAGGGTTAAGGACTGGCTGGAGTTTCAGTGCATCAGTAAGATGGTTATGGATACATACATGAGACTTCGCAGTGAGCGCTGCTTCCAGTGCTGTGGATGCTGTTTTCTTCAGTGAGGTTGCTCATCACTTTCATAGAAAATTCTTACAAACTTTTTGTACTGTTTGCAATTTTTTTTGAAATTTTTTTGCTTCCATCCTGTTATTTCTGTGCCATAGTGTGTTCTCTTTAATGAAAAGCTCTGTAATAAGTAAATAGATAGACATCAAAAAATGGCCAGAACTTCCTCGTTTCTTAAAATGAATGTGCCCACAAGTGGAAAAAGTGGCTTGAATTGTTGCCTGCAGTGCTAAGCAACAAGGCATTAAATACAGAGAATTACTCAATTGAATGACTTCCAGGTCCTTTCCTCTTAAGTCTTTCAGTTTTCTTATTAGCTATAGCATGCATATACAAAGGAAAATTCCTAAATGCTTTGTTGACAGATTTTGCTAATTACTCAGAGATGCTAAAGCATACAGCTCCGAGGGAAATATTGGCTCCCAATTTCCTAGATAAAAATAAAAGAGAGACTGTGTCCACATTTGGACTGGAAAATGTTTTGCATTTGTTTCCCTACTGCTCTGCACAGAGTTGCATGAAGTGGGACTGGAATCACTCTACATTGAGGAAACATAAGTAGTTATCAAATTGTGCATATGCATAATGCATATATATACTTGCACAGTGGACCCATACAAATACTGCCTCTGTGCGAAAGGAAGAAACCTTCTTCAATATCCTATTCACAAGCAATTTAAGATAACTCCTTGGGTAGTTCATTCAATGCTCTGATAACTGAGATTAGATTATTCTGCTTACTTTTTTTATGTCTATAAAAATGTAAGAGTTTTATAGATTTAATTGTTATTTGCCACTGCTGGAAGAGCACTAGAGGAACAAGAGATTCAGGAAGGAAGTAATTTGGACTGTGAAGATTTGCAGCTGGCAGAATTCTTATCATATATCCACATAAGTGTTTTCTGTAGAACATAATTCCTTTATTTTATTTTTCAGTGCTTTTGTTTGACTGATCATTGTCATCTTGAAGTCTAGGAAAAATCCTTGTTTAATAAATCATTCAAATATTAAAAATATTCTAAATTAAATGCAAAATAAAGTAATCAAAAGGGAAGATTTCTGTTTAATTTGTCCTGATTTTGCTACTTTCATATCAATAGCAGAAATCCTCAAAAGACCTGTAAAATCTGTTAAATGTTCTTATATACTTTATAATAATTTTAATGGAATGGCTACATTTACACTTTGCATTTCGTAATTCTGTGGAGAAGAAAAACTGCACAGGGAATGTGATAGAAAACACTGGTTTTTGAAACTTCATGCTTGCTTCATTTTGTTTATGTACACTTTCTGGTTTACACTTTTTTGCAGTAGCTTAAGGGTCTCTGTGTCTTGGCTTTTATAACAACACAGGGAAGTTCCTGTTCTCCAACAACAATTTAATTATTAAAATTCATACTGGAAGCAAGGCCATTTGTGAAATATAACAAGTTAGGCAAAGTACCTCATCTGAAATCACTTTTTAATGAATTTATTTCATTTCCTTTATTATTTGGTTTGACAAATTTTACATAGGACGTATTGTCCTCTGGCATACTTGGTAGTACAAACTGCCAGCCTTTTGAAGTCTGGGGAAGTATTTACCCTCAGCAGGATACTCCAGGATACCCTAAACTTGATGAAGAATTGCACTTTGCCTGGTTGGTATTAAGTGGTTCTTCTCCGGGATCCCTTGCTGCTTTGAGAAGCTGTCTTCTGTAGAGAAGTTTCTATCAGGCATTTCATTCATCGCATATGACATAAGAGCTGGAAGCAGCAACAGCTTGTTTCTTCCTAAAGTATTTTAAAATCTCAGCATTTGCAACAAAAACATCCTGTCTTCTGTTGCCTTCTTCAAGGGGAAATTTGCAGTGGTGCTTTCTGTTTAGACTCAAGGGAAAGTGAATTAACATCGGTGGACAGAAATAGAATTTTATATTCTGATAAACCCTTATTAGCAATTCTTTTTTGACAGTTTCCTGTTAGCAAGATTCCAGCTTTGGCAGAACAAGCTTTGCAACTTTGTGGCTGTTCCTTAAGCTAAGGATTCTGGAAACCGGCAAAACTGAGTGAGAGGACCCTTGTAAAGAAAGGGTAATACCCAGAGCTACTTCCAGTACCAGCAGATGACAAATGTCTGTGCCAGAACTCACCTGCCATACTCAAAGGAGTTCTTGGGACCTGATTTCCCAACTTCTCAACAGCTGAATAAGGTTAAAGTTGGCATCCGAATGGGCCCTTTACAAGAAACATCCTGTTTTTATGGGAAATAAAATGCTTAGGATTTGAATAGAAACATTAATGGAAGACTGCTTGGTCCTTTCTTGAGGTCAAACGGAGAAGGAAAGGCAAAATAAAATAACAGTTGGAAAGAAAGATGTCAAGTACTAAGTCATTGTTGTCTTCACTTATATTTGATTTACATGTTGCAACAGTGTTTAAGGGAATGCCTTAGCTGCCACTTTGTTTGCAAAGCAATTGGGAAGCCTGGAGCAATATTTCAGGCTGTGGTCCTGAATTCAGCCTCGTGATACACCCATCTCTACTGTAACTTTATGGAAGCCTTTTGCCCTATCTTTACCTCAGTTTCCCACCTGTAAAATGAGATAGACTACTTTGCATGTTTTTTTTAAAGGAATAGTAACAGAGGTTATAAGGAATTTGCAGTCAGAGCAGTTAAATGAATATCTAAAAGTGTGTTGCAGGGAAGGAAGATGCATAGTATTAAAAATCTACAGGCTTTAAATGGAAATGAGAAAATACATTTATTTACATATCATTACTTAGTGGCTAATGTATTCAGCTACCTCATCAGTAAGAATGATGTAAATGTCTGAGAGGCTGCATTCCTCTGCAAATTGAGGAGTCACTCCCTTCTCTGGAAAGGACCGTCCATCAAAGGGAGCATGAAACTAATTGCACACCCTCGGTCATGTACCTTTGTTCACATCACCTAACTATAATGAATGTGACCAAATCAAATGCCCTTAAGGGATCAGGTTTTTATAGTGGTCTGCATCTTTTTTCTAGAAGGAACGTGGCTGATCACTGGTAACTGTTACTGGTTTAACATTTTTTATATGTTACAGAGTGTCTCACCCCCCAACAATTATTTTGCCGCTTCACAACTGGGAACCCAAAGATGAACCTACAAAAGAAGAAGAACTTGGTCCTTTAGTAGAACATATCTATGAGGTAAAAATGATGTATGTTGCCACAGGACCTCATGCTGCTACCTTTGAAATCCTGATGAATGAGGTTTATTGTCTTTATCTGCATCGAGATAAAGCCACAAATGTAAATATTCTGACTTTAGCACATGATTGAAATTTAATCTGGGAATTCACAACCTCAGTATCTGTTAGTTGAGGAGATATTAGTTTTTGCTAGAAGTCTGTCTTTGACATTTAAGGGATCTATAAACATTTGGGGCATTTGACAAGAACTTTCAAAAGTGCTTATTACAATCAATGCCAAATATTTTCAGATGTTTGATTGGTTTCTCATTACAAGCTGTGGGTATTGCACACAGGAAAAATTATATTTCCTTTAACATCTAGCTATCTATAAAAAAACCAAACCCTGTAGACATACAGGTAACTTGTTACCTCATTGCTTAGAAAATGTTCTGTTGAAAGTAACTCTTAATTTTTGAAGTATACATATTTCTACCTTGTATTGTTGGCTTTTTTTTCTGTTGATAATTCATCAATTAAAAAAGAAGGGTTCAGGTTAGAAAAAAGAGCACTGAGTAAACTACATGGGATACAGGCCATCTTTGGAGTCTGAGGGATGACTTTTATTCTAGGGGGTAAACCAGAGTGCTTCACATGTGGTTATAATTCACAAACTAGCACTCAAGAAAATATAAGCAACTGAGCTTAATCAGCAGTGTAAGATTACAGTTTGCATCCCTAATACTAAACTGTAATGAATCAGAAAAATCTCTAACAAATCTTCCTGTCTCAAGCATTTGGGCTGTTTGGGGAACTATGTGTGTGACTTCAAATGTATTAAAATATTTACAGTGATTAAATAGTTAGAGTGATTAAAGAAACCACTTTCATGGTTTATTGATATCAGCAAAGTATAAAAAAGCCCAAACACCCACCCAAAAAACCTTTACCGAAGAAAATGTAATATTGAAAGTGGGTTTTATTTGCTTCTAAATAAAGCTCATTAGCCACAGAAATTCTACACGTTTGAAAAAAGGAAGACCTCGCACCTCATATCATTTTACTTTGAGTAAAGCTCCATGGTGTTCTGCTTCTTTAGCTCTCAGGCCCAGTGTTAACACATATCCAAACTTCCTGTGGTGATCAGATATTTTCAACTTGTAAACTGATATAAGGAAACTGTTTTAATACCCCAGTTGTTTTAATTTCTGTTGTTTCTACCTTTGCTCGTTTTCCCAGAAATTATTGATGTCCTGGGATGTTACTTTTGGAACACTAGTTATTTTTTTTTTCTTTTGGGGAAATTTGAACTAAGTGTTGAACATCATAGAGTTCTTAACCACAAAGAACTAGTTTAAGCTCTGTTATACCATCTATTCCTGCAGCCTGGAATGTGATTCTTTTGTGTCCTGAAGGTTCAGCTGCTATTTTCAGCTATGTTCTGTTGAGGTTCATTGTATATATTTGTCTAGTGTATTTTGCTAGTGTGATTTGGTTTGGGTTTTTTATCCTTTTTTAGATAATTTCAGCTCTTTCATATGTAGAAGAAAATGGCAAAAGTGATGGCTTTCTTGATTACAGACTCAGACAAAAGAAGGTTGTTCTCCCAGGTTTGCCACTGGCTTTGTGACTGACATGGAGAGGTCCTTTTCCCATGCTTGCCACAGATTCTCCATCATTCAAATTATAATAATAATCTATACGTCTTTCCCAAAGTTCTTCAAGGCTGTGGATACTAAGAATTTGAAAATGTGTAAGTGGTAGTTGCTGTGGGTTTTTGTGGTTATTTACTGCCTTGGAAAGTAATGATACTTGTTTGACAGCTGCACAATATAGGACCAAGTGCCATCAACAATACAGTTCTTCATGTCGGTTGGCCTGTGTCCAGTCGAGAAGAATTTCTTCTCTACATCCTTCATATTCAGACACACGGACCATTGGAATGTCAGACGAGCTCTCCTATTAATACAATGCAAATAAAGGTAAGTCAGTCCCTTTTATTTCCATCCCTGTCTGCATTTTGTTTGATTTTTTTCTGCTTACACTTCACAATGGGATGGAGCTTTTGGGAATTTTTTGCAATGACCCTGAGTTCATTTTCCTGGGTAAGAAACAAGCTTTAGATGGTCTACAGTGTTTGTAGTACGACAGTTGTGTTGCGTGGTATGTGTTTGGTTTTTGTACTCTTCTTATCAGAAGAAATTTGTATTTTGATTCAGTATGGCAGTATTAGACACAAGATAAATTTTTAAATGGAAATTTGCAGGGTTTTCCTTGCGGGTCATTTTTAACATGACTTAGAACAGATGACACAAAATTTTTCACTTCTTATGAGACCCTGAAAATTCTTGTGCCCTAAGGAGTACGTGAATTCAGACAGTCATCTGTACAGCAGTGCTTAGCAGAGGACCTCCATGAAGTCAACCTTTGTTATGTCAAAGGAGGCACACAGCTCTTCAGTTGAGTCTGATATAACCTAGCACTGGTTTGTTTATCTAAAGGTCTTCATCTGAACCTCTTAGGGGTGGAGAAAATCCTGTATAACATAACAATGCAGTATCATTAAACTGAAAGACACAAACTTCTTGGAGCTGTTCATTTAATTGACAGCTGACAGCCACCAAGTATTCTAACATTAAGTAATTTTAAAGGGTGTAACACAATTTTAGTTTTTTTTAATTCAATAGAAATAATTTACAGCTAATTTGTATGGTGATTTGGTTTGTTAGGATTATAGGCTAATTCAGGTTGAAGAGACGTTGACTCTGATCCAACATCCTGCTCAAGCTGAATCATCTGTGAGATCAGACTAGTTTGTTCAGGGCTTTATTAGGTCCAGTCTTTAAAACATACAGGGACAGAGGCTGTAAAAATCTCTCTGGGCAAATTCTGCTGCTTCTTGATTGTCCTTACGGGGAAAAGGTCTGAGCCTCTCTTGTTTCAACTTACGCCCATTGCCTGTCATCATCCCACCATGCACCTCTGTGAAAAGGCTGGCTCTATTTTTGTGATAACCTCCCTCCGACAGCTTTGGTCCCCCCAAAGCTTTGTTGTCTCTGCGCTGCACAAGCACTGCTCCCTCAGCCTCTCCTTGCAGGAGAAGCATCCCTAGGGGCCCTCCACTGAAATCCTTCTAGTACATTGATCTGTGTCTTCTACCGAGTCTCCAAAAAAGGATGTTATGTCTACATGGGGTCTAACGAGTGCTGAGCAGATGGGAGTAATCACTTCCTCAGTGTACTGCCCTTGCTCCTGTTGATACCTCCCCAGGGTGCTGTTGGTGCTCGCTGCTGACAGGGCACACTGCTGGCTCGTGCAGCTTAAGCCGTGTCTTTTTCTGCAGGGCTGCTTCTTAGCCAGTCAGTCTGCAGCATGTTTTGTTGCCAGGGGCTATTTCCTTGCACCAAGTGCATGATAAGATACATTTTTTTAATATCATATGCTATATTTTGTATTACAGTTAAGTTCAACAATGAAATGGTATAAGCTGTAAAACGTGTCATTTTAGAAGCCTGTATATTTTTTACCATCATATTTTTAGAAGCCTATATATTTTTACCATTATATTTTTTAAATATTTTAAAATATTTTTTGTATTTTTGTCTTCAAGTGTTAATGATTTTAATTTAATTTTTCAAAGGACATACTTTGAATATCCTATAAAGGGAAAGTATCAACTGAAATTCTGCATGAAATGCCCTCCAGAAATTGAAGTTTTCTTGTATTGCCACTCTACAATTATTTTATGGCTTAATCAATATTAACTCATAAAAGTTACAATTTTATCAGCAACTTTACAGGTTTTTGGTTTTTCTACTTGGAAATTATTGCGTAATTATTTTAATCATACCAACAAAAAGGAAAAAAATTACTTGCCATTTTTTTCAGAAGTGTTACTGTTAGGTATTGTTTGCCATCAAAATTGCTTCCCATTCCATGGACATGGTGGTTCTTTCATAGCAGAGCTGGAGACTTCAGGGTCTGGAGGAAACACTAACAACGGGAAGCCTAGGAGTAGCCTCCTCAGTAAAGTGTTGATACGCCGGTGTCTAAAAGCCTGGTTTAAGATCTATGTTTGTGATGGCAAATCCCCCCAAAACAGCTTGGCTTGGCTGAAAGTCAGAAGATTTAGCAAAACACAGCTCTACATATTATCCCATCAAAAATAAAGTATCCAATTTATTAAGCATAACTGATTCCAGACACTTCTGGAGTAAACAATGCTTCTCGAGTTTAACCAGTAGCCTGTTAAACATCTTGCGGGGAGAGCTGCGTTCCAAACGCAGCTATACGTCCTTCGCATACCAGGAGGGATTTGAGTTTCTGTGGATGAAAGTGGAGACATCATTCTAGTGAAGGGGATTGCTCATGACCACAGAGACAAGTCGTTAGCTTAAAGAGACAGAACTAACATATATACTTAGAAGAATATAGAAAAACTGCTGTATACCAAATACTTTATGGCTAGATTTTTGTGTTTCACCCAGGAATCCAGAGAGGAGTTCAGATTCCACCCTTTTATTTAGTTTCTCTAGAAGAAGAAAAAGGAAATGAGGGATAGGGAAGTGAAGATAAAGAATGTTTCCATTTTGTACCTAAAACACAGCAAGTTTGGAAACAGAGAATTTTTTCTGTTAGTCTTTTCCACCCCCCTGCCCATTGTTTTTCAGAGGTGGTGAGGAGCAAGAAGCTGAGCTGCTTCATTTCTATCTGCAAGCCTAGCATCCCAGAGCCACCGGTCAGCTAAGGTTGCACGTACGTGAAAAGGAGTTCAGCATCCCTCCTCCCTTCTCTTCTAAGTTTCAGTTCGGAAGCTGAGATGGGAGCATTATTGTCAGGGGGGCAGAGCTCCTGGGCAGAATTGTGCCACAGTTCTTAATGACATTTTCAGGCACCGTATTTGTGATGGCGTTATTTTATGTTTTTTTGAGTTTGCCCTTCCTTCTCCTACTTGATAATAATTACATCTGTTAAAGAAACAACTGAATTCTTGTGAGGCTTGTGTGAAATCTTCCTGTAATAATGAAATAATGGATCATCTGTCTTAGCAGAATATGGCTTTAGATGCATAATAACTTTTGCAAGAATTTAAACATCCTTTCCTTATTTACAGTTTTTCAAAGCACTGAACAGCATGAATACACAAATCAGGTTTCAAATATGTAAAGCTTATCTATTGCTCCTAATGGGAAGAGGATACAGAGACAGCTTCCTTCAGGTTTTGTATAAACAGCAGGAGGCCTGGGTCAAATTTCCAAGTAAGGCTAAGGACATTCTATGCCTAGCTCCTTTTGGATTTCAGAACCTAGCTCTCAGGGTGCTTTGGCATGCCTTCTTGAAATTATTTGAACTGTTCAGTTTCACCTAAAGCAGTATATTCCTCCCCATTGCTGTCTTGTAGAAAGGTTTCCTGTGTGCTTTGTTGTTTCTTCCGCAAAGATAAATCAAACTTGTGCGCTAACTCTTACTTAGAGTCTTTTCCTTTTCTGTAGCTTATCTTTCTCTGAAGGTGGTGAGGGACGTGAAAGGATAATAATGTTATGAACCTTGCAAAAGGGGTAAAGAGGAGCAAAAGGACTGATCACAGTTATGGACCAGATTCCCTTGCGGAAGAACTCGGTACACTAGGATGCTTCAGTCTAGAAAGGAGGTGACTGTGCACAAATATGATCCACAAATCAGAAGTGGCGGAAAGAGCGTGGGTGGGGATTGACTGCTCCCTGCCTATTCCGGCAGAGGAATGTGGTGTGTTCACTGCACAGGAATTGGAGCATCAAATGAAGCCTGTAAAGCCAGATTCAAAACAAGCAAAAGGAAGCGGTGGTTCGTGCGACAGGTATTAGATGTCTGGAACTTGTTGCCAAAGGAAGTAGCCAGGGTTAAAAGTTTACGTGGTTTTAAGAGGAAACTAGACAAATGCACAAAGAGCAGTCCAGTGAAGATTAATAAATGAACAAAACCTTCATGCAGATCAGGAACTCCCTGCTCAAAACATTTGGAAGCTGAAAGTTATTAGGAAAGAGCATTGTGTATGCATGCCCTGTTCTTACTCTTCCTTCCACATCTGCTTAAAGGCAGTGTTGACGAGAAGAGGGCTCAGCTAGATGGGCCTTTGGCCTGAGTTATCATTCCTGACCAGTTGGGTTTTTTTTTTCCCACAATGATGGCAAAAAGTAGTTTTATGGAGCCTGTGCATATAAGTACCAGAGGTATAGGCAGTGGTTTGGAACTATGGTAGACAGTACAGGGTGACACATTTGGCACATTCTCAGTAACTGAGCACTGTAGTACCATGAGTGTGGTGTCTCTCAGGGAAGCAGTGAAATAGCAGCTAAAACCCACCACACTTGTACAGTACATCCACAAATATGACTGGCAGGAGTTAACCTCTTCCAGAGGCAGTGTCTCCTCGTGCTGCAGAGACGTTATTACCGTGTGTAAGTCCTGGTCTGGAGTTATGCATTGCAGCAGAGGGTCTTACCTGGCTAGGAAAAGAGAAATGTTAAACTGGATTTTGAAATGAGAAGTGAAGAACTGGAGAGATCTGGAAATCTGCTGAAGGTGACAAGGCTTGGAAGACGGAAGCAGTACAGTTTTCCCTGATGGGGAAACTAAGACAGTCCACTGTATTTAAAGGGAGGGAACAAGAATCTGTATAATAAGGTATGATGTGCTAAATGTGTGGCATGCAAAACAGCTACAGAGACAGACTTGTACAATTCCATGCCACTTGCTCAAGAAGGATAAAATAATGTCTTTGACCTGAGCATCTAGGCCACTGGAGAAATTCTGCTTTTCCGTTGTTGCCAGAGACATGTATGTTTTCTCTTATCACACAGAGCTGTTTTCAAACCTTGACTGTAATAACTCACTACTGAAGATGCTAACACTCTAGGATCTATGGAAAGGAAGAGTAAATATAAAAATCATCCAATATTCAAATGAATCTACATATGTATCAGTTGTGATTATATATTGAGGGCTTCTTCAAAGGCATGTCATTATATTGTGGTTCTTTTAATTTGTCATCATTAAAGAAGCCTATATATGCTGGTGAAAGAATCCTGGAAGGAGAATTCCCACATGTTATCACATTGAGAGGGAGAGATTTACTAGCTATTTAACTGTTCCCTTATTGCAAAAAGACAATGTTAACATAATTAAGCAACAGGGAAAAAAAAATCTTATTTTTGCTTAAGGCGTTTTCATCAGTTAATAAATTATAGTATCTTTCACATTGCCGGATGCTTTTGACTGAAGAACTCAGACTGTCAAAATAGTTCCTTCTTTAGCCTCATAATATTAATCAGATGAATGGTACAAATTTTCGAGATCTAGTACTATGCAACACTAGTGTGGAAGGTTTTGTGTGTTTATAGCTATTCTCTTTCCTTTAATGCTAACATTCCTAACATTTTCTTTAGGAATTTATTTAAGATATTTTATATTTGGAGGTTAAAGGAATCGATGAGATGGATATGATTTTGCTCTTTATAATCTGAGGTCCTTAAAGAACAGTTTTGTCTATATTTAGGTGAGCTCCTGTTCAGATCTTATTACAAACTTCTGCATATATTTTACTGTGATTTTACGTAACTGGATTGTCATAAATTAGAATTTATCTTTTCCTCCCTAACAGTTAGGTTCCCAGACATTCTCTGAGGTTTCCTGAGAGAAGCCATAAATGTTCTGTGTAGAAATCAAAGACAATAATAAAAATAGGTTTTAATCAGGGAATAAAAATCTGTGAAGATAAAGCTGAAGAGAACACATTTCAATATGCGATTAATAATGAACAAATTGTTGCATTGTACAAAGTTGAGTTGCTACCAAAAGAAATCTGTAACAAATAGTGATCAAAAGTTGTGTTACTAGAATTCAGATTTTTTTTTTTTGGTCTTACTTTTTGAAGAGAGTAAAAGCATTATATTTCAGTAGGCAGATTCTGATCTGGACTAATGACCACATTTCAGTTCAGCAACTTTGAATTTATCCTGTAATAGAGATCAGAATCTGGCCACAGGACTCACAATTAAGTAACAGCAATGAAACAGACACCAGTAAAAAGTGGAAAAAAATGTTATCTACTGTAATTCCTATAACTGTGCAATAACTTGCTGTGCTGTTACTAATCATAGTCCTAGTTGAAGAGAGTGTGTTTTCATGGATGTGCTGTTAAATTGAAAAAACAGTGTTAATCCAAAATTCAAAACCTCTGAGAAGGGAGGAGATCTGTTAGAACCATTGTATGTCACCACCATTTCTCTCTTTGCAGTTTGCTGTTCCACAAGACACTCCTGAACTTGCTGCTTTTTTATATAATTCCACAATTTCTCATTATATCAGGAGAAGGGATGTCAAAGTGGCAGAACCTCACAGGAGAAACTCTGCAAAAATATTGGTGAGCTATCAAACCTATAAACTTGGACTATGCATGCAATGTATCAAGGTGGCTGTTGGTTTGACTGTGATTTATTTACAGACTTTTAAATATTGTTCTAAGTGATTTTTAGCCATTCAGTTTAAAAATAGCGTTTATTACGTATCCCCGTGCCTCAGGTTAGTGATATTGTTTGACGGATTTTTACGTTGAGGATCATGCCAAATTCCTGGCTGCGTTACACCTGGCTTTTTGCAGACAACCCCCTGTGGTCATGTGATGGCACACTTATCACAGGGAATTTCAGCACAGATTTAAAGAATGGGCCCCTCTTCCACAAATTAAATTTCAGATTCTGACTTTTGAAATACAAGTTTCTTGTTAACTTGACTCCTAGAATTCTGGCTCTTTTCACAAGAGTAGCTCACACTTAACATTTTCAGGTAAAGTAAGAGTTCTGACTTACAAGTAGTTTGGAGTGTATTTATTCCCCTCAGTAAGTATTTAGGCACATGAAAAGGTAAGATTCTTACCCTTTCCCCTACACAAGCAAGACAAATGGGACAGGTCACCGCATCTTTAACATTCCAGACAATGCTGGAGCAAGAGCAAGATCTCTCTCCTAGGAATATAGTTCTGATTAGTCAGTCTGGTACCCGACTGTTTGGACTTGGCTGTATTTTCTAAAGGTTGGTTTTTTTCCATTCCTGCATCCAGTGTCCCGTCCTTGGCGTACTGCAGCATTGTAGGTATCAGCTCCCCTTGCCTAGAGGCAGCGTTCAGACTCTGTGACCCTGAGGTCAGTCGCAGGATTCATGCAGTCAGTGCTTTCTGTTGATTCTTATGAACCTCCGGCAGAATTTCTTTCATCAGTCCAGTCTCTTATTAAGCTGTTAACTCCGAGCTCATGTTTGAATTCCTTGACATCACTAGAATTTGGTAGGAAGAAAAGACCCTCACAGACCTAAGTATTCTGGAGTAATAGAATAATTATGCTGCTTCTGAAAGTTAATTTGGCAATTTTTGTAAAGGAAGAAGATAGAATCTGAAAGTAATGAACACCATAATGTTACTAAGACCAAAATTACAGATTAACCCATTTTAAACAATAATGACTGTTGATTCCTATGTAATTCTTTCACCAACCTAATGCCTTGGGAATAATACAATTCCACTGAGGCTGAAGGAAGAATGGCTGGGCTTTCGAAGACATACCAGTCAATACCACAAAACACTTAATCCATTCTTCAGTAATGCCTTAATTATCAGTTACCTTTCTCACTGATTAGGTCACATGCTGCCAAGATAGAAATTACTGCGGCAACTGAAAGTGGTTAACAAAGTTCTGAAGTATGTACTACGTCTGCATCTTAAAAAACAAAGCAGAGGTTTTTCAGCTCCTTGGTGTAGACAGATAGTATTTAGCTGAGTACTTAGTAATATAAAATTGACACAGTGATGAGCAGTCTTCTAGTACAATATGCCCTTGATAAGCACAAATTAGGGTAGGAATGGGTACAGCAGATAGATAGCAGGACCTTTTCAGGATGGCATAGGAAAGCAATTATGTCATTTGTTCATTTAGAAAGGTGTCCCAGTTCTATGTGCCTTCAGCATTGATTACTGCAGATCCAGAAAAAAAAATATTTTTTGACACATTTGAATTAGACTTTGAAAGTGAATGTTGCTCTGGAAAATGACTGGCCAAAGATAATTGTTTGTTAAAATCTGTGAATGTTTTTGTCAGAAATTTTAAGTTAATTTCATTTTCATCAAAGCATTTTCACAGGGAGAAAAAATATTCTGAGAACCTCTTATTCCATTTATACTGTTTATTAAATGTTTGGTTTCCCTTCCACTAGTTCTAATGTTACAGTGTTCTGGAAATCACTACAAGCTAAATGCATTACTAAGGAAAATAGAAATATGTGTTCAGGCCCTAAAATGTCAGCCAAAAGCAGACTTCTTTGCATACTAATGATTTATTTTGTTAACATGTGGTTTTGGCCACTATGATTAATGAAAACAGTTCTCCTCCTTCCTGTAAGATAAATAAATCTAGTTGGAGGATGTTTAAGTATAAAAAAGCCAAATATACAGATACTTTGAAATATTAATTAAAAAAAAAAATTGTTTACAATTGCAAGTTCCAGGGTTTACAGTTTCATTTTCAGGCAGATTTAGAAAACAGTGATTAAGCTTACAGCTCCTGCTTAACTTGTAATAAGATAGAGATTTGTGGGGAAAGCTGTCTATAAAGATAGAGGATTCCTTAAGGGTTTTTTTCAGATCTTTATATACATCAACTCATTTTCTGAAGTACGGCCTCTGATAGCGCAGCCATTCTCAGTCTCCCAAGGGGATGTACTTGTGAAAACTTAGCTTTGCTTTCGAGGTCACAAGACCTTCTGTCATGAGTGTCAACAAAGCATCTGTAAGAGAAGGATTCTCTGCTTTGTTACAAAAACATGAATCAATTAAAACCTCAGCCTTCCTCCTGGATCAAACTAAAACTTTTCAGGTAAAACCCATTTGTATATATAAATCTATATATTTTTTACACACACTTCTAATAATTTTTTCGTGAGCTCTTTCTTCCTTTCTGTGCCCCAAACAAGCGGTTACCCCATGGGACTCTGCTTATTCCCTGCAGTGGCTTCCAGTCAGCTTTCAACCTTTTTTGTGACATTCTGGCAGACTTTAACAGGGTGTACAGTTCTGAGCTGCATGGCTTGGCTTTTGTGTTCAACCTTGTGTATGAGCCAGAATCACTGCTCATCAGGAGTGTTTCATGGACAACAAGTTTCAAGTAGAGCAACTAATGAATCTCTGCAAATGTTCTGGCTGTTATAAAATAAATATCAGTAAGAAGACCAGGAGAGTTAGAAGAGGGGGAAGGTTTAGGAACAGAAATAAAGATTCCAGGCATAGAGAACAGGAAAAAAAAATGTTGAAATAACAAAATGACTGATAGATAAATAAAAATCACATGCTTCAAAAGATTGATAAGTACCTGGACATTTGAAGAGTTCTTCAGTAGATATTGTTGAAAATTATGTTTTCATTACTACAGGTGGGTGGATGTATTCATCGGTGGGGCAAAATGAATCTCCCCCTTGGTTTATAGTTCTCACAATGACTCATGGGTCATCTCATGTGTATTAGATCAAATTACTGATTTCAGACTACTTAACTCTTTAAGGAAAAGTTGATTTGGTTTGCTGATGTATAGCATTTGAAAGTGATTAGATACATTTTTAAAGCATAGGTATGTCTTCCTTTATTTTGTGCACAGAACTGTACAAATGTGAAGTGTATCCTAATTTCCTGCACTGTGGGACAGCTGGAAAAAGGGAAGAGTGCAGCACTAAAAATCAGGTCCCGGCTATGGGCCCAAACGTTCCTGGAGGTAATGCACACAAAAAACTCTTTCTACACACAAAGATGCCTGCATCTTTTATTTGACCAGATAGTTAAGAACACAGATGATGGAATTAAATGGGCCAAATGCAAATCCTTTTTGTTACCCCTTTCTTTGAAAACAATGTCTCGCTGGTTCATGCTGCTTGATTTTATTTCTCACTATCACTCCCTCTCAAATTCATGTTCTGAATGTTACCTGAAGATTATTTTTAAACACCTTTCCTGTTTTGTTTCTTCTTTCCTGGACTGGCCCAAATCAGTAATCTCTTAGGTCTCCATGATGTGCTCTGCATTCATTATATCTTTCTCAATAAAAGGTTATTCTTGGAGCCAAACAGCAGATGGTGTACACGGTGTCCAGCCTAAAAATTAATTGTTATTCATTCTTTGTTAAACTAGGGAAAAGTACTATGTATCAAGCTCATATGACATACAACATTCATGTAGTGACAATCTGTGACACCACTAAAAAAAGGGGCAGTGCGGACCATGGAAAAAATGAACTTCCCTTTGCAAATTCTTGCATTTCCAACTTCATCTGCTCTCAGAATTGTATTTACACTGCATAAGGCAGAGGGGTTGCACTGTGAGCTGTTACCTCACACCTGGCCCTTACTGTAGTCTGAATTCCCCATTCTTCCTACCTGGAATGCAAGAACCTTCCTGTAAAGAGTGATTTATCCCCACAGTACCTCTTACCCTTGCAAGAAAAGAATTGAGGATCTTCAGCTTACAACAGGAGCTTTAAATTAAGCTCCTCCCACTTTTTAAATTAATTTCTCCCTTTCCTCAAATGCAAAAGTAGATAAATGAAATTCTTCCTCTCTTAACTTGCTTTCCTAGAGAAACAAGAGAGCAGATAGGACAGTATTTACAGAAAGCTGAATGCCAGCTCAATAGCTGACCATCATACTTGGAGGGTCACGGGTCTCTGCAGCAGTGGTTACTGAAAGGATGACTTGAAAGGTCTTTCTACCTATCTGTCAGGACTTAAGGTCACAATTTGGTTTTCTTGTGCAACAGCTATTAGCACCATTATGACTGAAGAGACCTTTGAAGTATCTGGCCTTTCTTGAGAGAGTGATTTAAGTCTAGCTCAGGAACAAAGGACATGCTTTAAGATACTAAGAGAATTAATTCCTGATTTGTCAGTACATTTTCTTTTGGTTAACAATCAGTCCCAAGAAACTTTCATATCCTCTCTTCAGTTCCCGTACCAGAAATACAATGCTTTTAAGAGAAGGCGTATTTAGCAAATGTGTTTGAAAGGCTAGACTGGATGTGCTTCATCTAGGCTTGCCTAGTGAGTCATCTGTTAGTGAGGAAAAAAGGGCAGGCTCTAGTTCAAACTTAAGCCCAAAAGCTTGATAGCTTGGATGCCTGTCCTTCCAAATCTGGGTAACTGGGTTGGACATCTTCTGGTGTAAGCTTTCACAAAGGTCTTACAAAATTTTGCACAGAAAATACCAGTATGTAAGCATCTCTGCCCTCATAGGAAAAATACATGTGTTGGAAAATATGATGTTAACTTCACTCCAGTTTTTTGTAATTCCAGTAAGAGACTGTTTGACCTTCCCACACTGGCTATTAACTGTTAAGTTCACTTGTGAACTTAACACTTGTGCACTTAACTGCACTAGTTCACTGTTCCTAACACACAGAGACAGGCAGAGATACTATCCTTGGCTGAAACAATCTGTAATAATTTTGACCACAGCAGTGTCCAAGCAATATCACAGTGAACCTTCCCCATCTTCTTCATCAAACAGAATCACAATGAACCTTCCCCGTCTTCTTCACCAAGCAAAAGTTAAAGCTTAGCTCCTGTAGTTACCTTACTAGGAACTGGACCAGGCACATTCTGGATCCAGTCAAGGCCTTCTGTTCATCATTCTGCTGGTGAAATCTACTTAACCCTGTAAGGGCCAAAACCAAGGTCTTGTGAAAAAAAAAAAAAACGAACAACCCACATAAATGAAACCCCTTGCACAGATCCTTATATGCCAATTTTCTAGGCTATTTACAGCTATATCAGTGGGAATTTGCCTCATAAAAGTTTTTCTAAGTCCAGTTTAGTATGTAACAAGAAATAACTGTGAGAGGTTAAAGCTAAACAAAGTTAATGAGAAACAGAGAGTGTTTCCCTGAGTTTTGGTTGTGACAGAGAATGTGTAACAGTTGGAACAAAGTAGCTACAGAAGGTATTAAACCTCCTTTTCTTGGTGTCTCTTAATAAAGACAGAATCTTTCTAGCTATAAGCTTGGTTAGCCTGACCTAGGTTCAGAAGAAGGATAACCATATGACATTCAGTGGCATGTTTAATGCAGGAGCAGTGAGATTCATCTTACCTAAAATTTGAGTCATCTGAAAGCGAGATGCCAAAACTGGTTGCCTAACTGTAGCCAGTGGCAAGAGAGAGACGTGTCTTCAGAGGATGCTTTATCCAGCTGATTTGAAACACCTTGCTCTGCCCTCCTTCTGGTCTGAATGGTGGAGAAGGGTCACAGCTGTGCCTTGGGACACAGGTATGTGCAAACACACATGGCAGTGCCAGTGCCGCAGTCCCTTTAGCTCTTCCTTACTCCTTAATAAATCCTGCTTGCTATGCCTGCACCTTCCTTCAGTCAGTGAGGTCAAGGCAGAGGTGGAATCTTTCACCAACCTGTGGGCAGGGGTGAACCATTCTGTAGGCTCCCTGGGTGCAGAGACCCATGGCAAACACTCCTACAGCTACATCTTTTGCTTACTCCACTGTCCTTACGTACCCTTGCTATCACACAAGGCTTTTTATGGGCTGTGATAACTTTTCCTTTTGCCTGTAGCCTTAGGAAGCATCTCTGTTTCCTTCAGATAGTAACTTAGAAGCCTTGTAAAAGCTCAGAAAACTGCACTTCAAGCAACAGATTGTTTCTGAGTAAAAAAGGTAGTCCCCAGAGAACTGTTGCATCCTCCCATTTATGTCTAAGAGGCTGCCAGAATAACATGACCCTTGCTTCACATGCAAACTTATTTATTGAGAAGAGGGAGAGAGCAAATAGCATGATGGGATCTGGTTGCCTTCCTCCAACTCACCTCAAAACAGTTCTCTTTCACAGACCCTTTTAAAATTAGCAGTTATACAGTCATCACCATAAAAGATTGCAGAGCATAATTACTTCCTGAAAAAGGGCATAGTCAGCTCTTAGCCTGTAAACTTCTAGTTCCTAAGATTATTCCAGCAGTAAACTGAAGTATACCTAAAAAACTGCTGCTGTTAACTAGGCTGAACTCTGCAGATTCAAACTGATGATTGAAATGCAGTCAAAATAATCAGGATGTGGTGATTCTGAACCAGGAAGGACTGTTCAAGGCCCAGACTGAACCCCACAGTCATGGATTTGTAAAAAAAAAATTAGAGGAAAAGTTGCTGTCTCTACAGCAGCATCCCAGACTTTTTTGCACAAGCAACTAATGTACAAAAATTTTCATATGCCAAAGAAAGCAGGATAATGGCAACATACAAATTCCTCAACTGTGTTATAATCTAAATGAAGATATGATGATCTGCAGAAGCAATTGTGCTCATTAAAGCTGAGAACGCACTGTCCTTACATATTTTTTTTCTCACAGATACACTAATTCAAACCTGATAAGTATTTGATTGGAAGTGATTGATTAATGCTAGGATGAAGTAATTCATGTTTCTCACCAAAGGTATATGGATCAGCTCTTATGTTTTGTTGCCACAAAAGATCAGTCATGTATTGAGTGACTCCTTCCTCTTCCACTTAGTTTAACTGACAACAGCTGACCCCTTTGCCTCTTGACAGTTGTAATCTGTCACCTTAAACCCCAAACTCCCATAACAAATAACAGTTAAATGACGTGCAATGATTAGACATGTTTGAGTAAATAAAGCAACCCAAATTTCCCAACCAGCCGTCAAGAGACAGACATTGTGCTAAGGCCAAGAAGAATCACATACTTCTTTGGATTAACTTCAAAGCCTGACTGTAAATATGAACCCTCTAGTAAAGCTGACTTTTGGATTCAGACTTGCTGATCGAGCAAATAATAGCCTGATTCATGCAAAAGAGTAACAAGGTTATGTTATGTTGTGTTCTGTTAGGGCTCCGTTTATGTCCCCATTAGTCTAATGGTACTTCTGAATCATCAGGGGGACATCTTGCCCAGTGTTCTTTGAACTCTGATGGGTACTTTTTTAATCTAAGACTCAGAGGTTGGCTTGTAAAACACCTGTTTTGAAAATGTATTTCTAAATGATGAATCTGTACCATCTGCCTGATATGCGACATCCTTCCAGGCTCAAATCTCTTAGGATGCTTACAGCACTGTGGGAAGTGGAACTTAGCTCATTCTTGACTGTTATTTCAGCCTGTATTGAAAGTTCCTCACAATGATAAAAATCTCCTTCTGGGAGATCTTGGGGAAGCAGTAATGTAAAAAAAACCCACAGAGGCTGTGCGAGGTTCCCAAGAGGTTTGAAGTTTATTTTCTTTTCTTTTAATGATATTGAATATAATTGTATTGTTTCTCTCTGGCCTTTTAGACAGATCCAGACATTTGAATTTGGCACCCCTGACTGCATGAACTTTAATAGCTAGAAGGGAGAAAAATCTAGTTTTAATCTGAGAAAGCTGAAAAGCAACAGAAACATGGCAGCCACACTGTAATTGGGGGCTCCCTTAGTATACAAAGCCATGTTTTGCCTTCTCTATTAAATACTGGTTATTTCAGTGTTTCTGAACATGCACTGCTCCTGTTGCTTTTTAGGTGCCTAAATATGGAAATGTATGCTTAACATAATAAAGGTGATGAGTGCTGTGATGCCCACATCCTAAGTGCCTGGCTCCAGACTGGAATCCAAAACCTGAAACTAAATACCCAGGCTCCCTATCCAGCATATGGAGACAATGAGGTACCTCAGGCAAATTGACTTGCACTAACCATCATGATGGTGTATGACAGCCATCCCTTATCAGGAGGTTAGGCACACAAATTGGGAATAAGCAGGAATATTTCCACCCCTCTGAGAAGGCAGAGTCCAAAATTGACTCAGGAAGTACCTACAGCATTAGTTGAAAGAATGAAGGAGGACTTCAGTTAGTCAATATTTAGTGGCAGAAGCTAGAGCTGGCAGCCTAGTGGCTAGAAAATTCATAACTGGAAGACATGTATTCAATTCTTTCCTCACCTGGTGGAGTTGGTCCAAGACAGGTGAGAGATCTAGCTCTTGTATAGGTTCCTTTATTCAATCACTTTTCTCCCTCACCTCTTTACTATAGGAGCAATTACCCAAGCTGTGAGTGGGATATGAGCCCAAGGAACAATAGTTTCTAGACTCAGCACAAAAACTCTTTCTGTGCCGAGTGGAAAACATCTAAGCCAAGGGATTAGTGTTCTCAAAACATAAATCTGCAGCCAGTCAAAATTCCCTGTCCATGGTTAGAAGTAGGGAAGCACAGAAAAATTAGTGAGAGATAGAGCTTGGTCTCTCACTAATTGCCATATATAAGCCATATATATAAATTTAAGTAGATTATTTTAATTCAGATTGAGAATTAAAAGCCATAAATTTGATGCACTGCTTTTCAAGCTACATATAATAATAAAAGGAAGAAGTTCAAATAAATTTGTCTTAGGTCAGACAACTGTTGTTATTTGAAAAAACAAAATAAGTAAAAAAGAAAACTATGTGTGGCCAGAAATTCTCTGTTATGTTGGATTTGATTGTTTATGTGGAAAGAACACTAGAATGAAAGAGACCTTGGCACTGGACTGAACGTTTTTTGGGTGTAGGCTAGTTTTACTTCTTAAATCAATAACCATTAAAATCAGTATATTAGTGTTCTGAAATCACAGCAAAATATCTGCCTATATTGTAATTTAAAATAGTCTATTTAAATGAATGTAACATGTACAATATGTGAAGTGTAGGAAGTTAATGATAGACATGAGGATGTGTTGATTTGCAGAGGAGTTGTATTATCTTTGGTCACAGATTCGTTTGGGTAGACATACCCTCTTGTTACAAATAGCACAGGTACTATTTGACCATGCACAGAATAATTTTTAATAAATTAATAAAAGAAAAATAATTGCATGACCTCTACCCTTAGCATTTATGTAAGCTACTCTGTTGGCAGTAGTTCAGGGGTTTGGAGGTATCGGTCAAAGAAAGCAGACTAATGAATTCCCAAAGCATATATTTATAAGGTAACACCATATTGCTTACTCTCTTGTCTCTAAAATGTGCCAGACTCCAGCAGACACAAAGGGAAACAAGTTCTAATCAAGCAGAGCCAATATTGTTATAACAGCACTGAACTCCGTATGCCACAGACAACTTCGAGGGGGAAAATTCCACTGCAGCGTGCAGCTTGCAGTCGATAAAGTACGTACCCTTCAGTTAGGGTGACTTCACTGGGCTACATCTACCCAGAAGAAAAGTATTTCAGAGAAGGTGAACAGTGCTCTGTAGAGGCAGTGAACAAAGTTGTTCTGGGGATTCCCTCCAGTAGTTAAACTCTTCAAACCCATAGAAGAACAATGACCTGTCAGAATTCTTTAAACTGCCAGAAGTTTTGTTCCTCCTACCCACCTTCACTCTAGCTACCTGTGGGCCAGATTTGCCCCTGCATTTTAGTCTTCTACCTGACTAAGGTGCCTCCATATGCCTTAAAGACATTTTGGGGAGACTTCAGATCTTTGCCTGAGCTTCCTGCAGAAACCACCAGCATTCCAGTGGAGCCTGGTGAACTCTCCTTCAGATTGTCCAAGAATTCCCAGCACTTCCCACATTATTTCTGTTTGTCTCAATTGTACCTGGGGAAACACTGCACTGAATATTTATTGGGAACACTTTTCTTCATTTCTGGATGCACCTATGTCTCACAAACATTAAAGGAAACAAAGGCTTCAGTTCAAAAATCTATTTGTAAACCAAAAGTGTGTAGGGAGAGAGAAGCCTTAATAAATACACCAGAAGGGATCTACCACCCAGGCAACACAGGGGACCGTCACATTTTGCCTGCTTGCCATGATATTGGCACATAGCTGTCTCGGCGATGCACCTAAGAGCAAGCTCAGCTTGTTCTACCACAGGGAGAAGCTCAAAGGGCCAATGTAGCTAGGGCTGGGCTCCCGGCCGTTGGTCATTAGGCACTGACATTCACAAATACCAAATTCCTTCTTCCCCTTCCTCTCAGTCCTCAGCTTGAATTGCAAACCACAGGTCCTGATGCTTACAGTAAATGCTGAATATTTAAACATATGCTACTTTAAAAATGATATAGTGAAGAAATGCTGTTTCTCACGAATGCCTTCAGAATTATAAACAAGGCTGTAGGATAGGCATCTGCCTGTATCTCCAAGTTGTTGGTACAGCTAAAAATCCTGTTTGCAACTGATGCCACAGTCATTTTTCTGAAGTCATTTGCCACAAACATAATTCTGGTGAATGCAGGAAAATACTTCCTAGTCTTTTCTGTTCTCCACTGCTGTAAAACAATGGGAATGTGCAGCATTTCCAGGAGTCCAATGAAGGGTTGAGTAAAGCTGATAGCTGTGGGCACAACCCAAGGTTATTAACCCAGCCAAGCATTAATCCACAGGAAGTACCTTCCTCTGATGTTCTTATTGCTAATATAAGATGAAAATGAAATAAGCCATGTATAGGAGGTGAAGGGATTTATTTCTCTGTAAGTGCTGTGTTTCTTTTATATGATGTTTCAAGAGAGTTAATGCCTCTACTGTATCTTAGCTAATCAGGCTGCATGTCTAATGTCTGCTTTTTTAACAATATAACATATCCTACTCTCTCCATTACAGATTATTTTTAGAAATCATATAATCGTATCCAGAATCCTGCATAATATGAATTGCTTAGGATTGAAAACATAAGGCTTTTTTCTGAATGCAGATCATTGCACAACTACAGAAGTATGCTGGGACTTTGTGTGACATGTCTAGTGCTGTAGAATAAAAGATGAAGAATGGCTGGAGTCTGAAAATGGAAAATAATTAGTGTGATAAGGAAAAACTTTTTTCTGAAGACCATCTCATAGATGTTTAGCACCATGAAAGTGTATAAAAAATACTTACTCACCAAGTCTTAATACTAAATCGGTCCAATTTTTCATTTCAAACACTGTTGATAGAAAAGGTAATTCACTTCAATTAGATGCCATCTATGTTAAGGGTATGATTTGATTATCCCTATGTAGACTTTTGAGGCACTTTTCTTCGTATTGCTCATACCTAATATAACCCCCAAGGGAAGGTTAAATGTCTTGATAATAAAAATTCAGCTGCTCTCAATATTTTCAACGAACAAAATTATGGCATATCCAAATGAGTTCCAGAAGGCAAAAGTGGGCTAGCTTCATATTGCCAGTAAACACTCACAGCTTTGAAGAGAAAACTAGTTTTTAAGAATATGACAGAACAGACAAGGCAAATACCAGAACTACAACCCTGAACCTCAGGAGAGCAGCCTTCAGCCTTTTCAGGGATCTGCTTGGAAGAACTCCATAGGAAATGATCCTGGAGAAGAGTCCAGGAAAAGCAGTGATTCTCCAGGATCACCTCCTTCAAGCTCATAAACTGTTCATCCTGACATGTAGGAAGTCAAGGAAAGGTGGCAGGAGGCCTGCATGGATGAACAAGGAGCTCCTGGTAAAACTGAGACATAGAAAGGAAACATAAAAGAGGTGGAAGCAGCATCAGTTGACCCAGTGCAGAGGCTGGAAGGGGAATATGGAGAGAGTGTCCAAACATGCAGGGACAGAGTTAGAAAAACAGAAGCCCACCAGGAGCTAAGCGTGGGATTTAAAGGGTATCAGTGGGACTTCTATATCAGCAGCAAAAGGAAGGCTAGGGAAAATTTGAGTCTTCTGCTGGACACGGAAAGGTTCATCTTGGTGGACAAGGGGAGAGCAGTCACTGGTTTTTATCTTGATATTAGCAAAGTTTTTGACACTGTCAAAATGAATGAAGATAGGTGGAGAGGAGGTGGATTCAAAACTGACTGAACTGACAGGCTTCAAGTGTTGTGGTCAGCAGCATCAAGTCCAGCTGGAGGTTTGTCTCTAATGCCACGGGTCAATACTGGGGCCAGTACTGTGTAACATCATTAATGGCTTGGATAATGGGACAGAGTACACTCTCAGCAAGTTTGTAGATGATAGAAAAGTGGAAGCAGTGGTTAATACAGCAGACGGTTCCTTCAGAAAAACCTTGACAGGCTGGAGAAATGGATTGGCAAGAATTTCATGAAGCGTGACAAAGGGAAATGCAAAATTCTGTACCAGAGGAGGAATAACCCTATGCACCAGTACATACAGGCTGGGCACCAACCAGCTGGAAGGCAGTATTCTAGCAAAGGATGTTGGCATCCTGATGGACACCAAGTTGAACATGACCCCACTCTGTACGTCCTTGCAGCAAAGTCAGTCGACAGCCTCTTGGTCTGCATTACAAAGTGTTGCCAGCAGGTCGAGGCAGATGACTATTGCTGTTCAGTCAGCACTGGTGACACAGATCTGGAGTGCTGTGTCCAGCCCTGGGCTCCCTGGGACAAGTGAGATGTGGACATACTGGATCAAGTC
Organism: Eurypyga helias; assembly: GCF_000690775.1. NCBI lineage: Eukaryota > Metazoa > Chordata > Aves > Eurypygiformes > Eurypygidae > Eurypyga > Eurypyga helias. The sequence goes on along the minus strand of NW_010240665.1, from coordinate 35,432 downwards.
CAGCCAAGGGTCACAATGATGATTAAGAGCTTTGAGCATCTGATATACAAAGAGAGGCTGAGAGAGCTGGGACTGTCAGTCTGGAGAAGGTTCAGGCGGGATCTTATCAGTGTCTATAAACATCTGATAGGAGGGAGTAAATAAGACAGAGCCAGGCTCTTCTCAGTGATATCCAATAAGAGGAGAAGAAGGAAGAAGCACAAATTGAAATACAGGAAATTCCATTTAAACATAAGAAAAACCTTTTTACTGTGAGGGTAGTCAAACACTGGGATAGGTTGCTCCTAGAGTTTGTGGAGTCTCTATTCTTGAAGATACTCAAAACCTAACTGGACTAAGCCTATGTCTGTAGCTGACCCTGCTCTCAACATGTGGTTGGAGTAGATAATCTCCAGAGGTGCCTTCCCACCTCAGTAGTTCTGTGAAAACTTCGAGTTGGGCCATGGTCCTCCAGCTACATCCAAGCTGGCTCCCAGGTTTAGGTTATGCTTATTTCAAGTCATGTCAACAAACAAGCCTTTCTCCATCAGTGAAGGAAAGAAATAGTAGCCCAAATTATCATGAGGTCTTCTTACCTCAGTCTTTGCTCCACCAAATGGCTGAAAGGGAAGAAACATTTCTTAGAGAGGGTTTATGCCTTTGATGCAACAGGAAATTCCAGAGAAAAACATCTAGCAGGGAGGAAAAGATGTTGAGTAATCACACAGGGACTGAGTCAATGGAGCAGAACTCCTAAATGTGTGAGAAGTAGAAGCAAGGAGAAAGTTTTGCAGAAGGGGATTTAGGAAGCGACAGCGACGTTCTGAATACACTGGACTGTAAGAAACTGGTGCCAAAATGAAAGATTTCTTACAAGGCTCTGTCTTTCTGTAAATCTGTAGTCAAATACTGTGTGGAATTCTGGTCATCATACTTCAGAAAGGATTGAGACAGGTAACAAAAATAATTAAGGGCTTCAAAAATATTCTCATACAAAAGATTAAAATTGTTTACCTCAAGGAGCCTAAGGTAAGGGGATATAGTGATAGTCTCTTAGCCCTTATCCAATGCTTTTTAGAGCATATCAAAGCACTTTATAAAAAGGAGATTACCCCAACTTTACAGGGGGTGGGATATACAAGATAAATGTCACCCAAAAAATCATTTGCAGAGGTGGAATTAGAAACAGATTGTTGACTTCCAGAAGAGCATTGTAACCACTCAGCCATCCTTCCTTGCGATAAAAACAAGAAAAAGAGGGCAAAGAGTGTAGGATCTTCTGTCTATAACAAAATAACATTCAGTGAAATAGAGAGATGTCAAATTCAAAGTGAACTGCGAGATTTACTTGATACCTGATGTTCTTAGCCTTCAAAACTAATTCCAGTTAGAAAATGATGATGCCAAGAGTCAACAGGATTCAAAATATGCACATGGAAAATACTTGTATCCATTCTAGTATATGTTGCAACCATTGAGATTCTTTTAAGGGACATGTACTTTCACATGTCAGCCCTTAGGCCAGTTCCCGACAGATTTCGGCAGATACTTCTCATTTTTCATTTGTTGAAGTGCTTAACGAGAGCTACATAAATATATTACTAGGCAGCCAGTTTAACAATGACTGCTGTACTTTCCTGTTGCAGTTGCACAATGAAGTGAAAAAGCAAGGTGTTTTGGGGTTTTGAGCTCTGCTGCAATAGGAAATCAATCACACTCTCAAGTGAAGTGCAAAGATGTTTATTCCTTTTAGTGTTTTAGATGTTTGTTCCTTTTTGATGCCAACAGGGAGCTCTACCAGCCTGGTCTCAACGTAGGCCTGGAAATCTTCTCAAGACACCCACATTTGCTGTTGGGCTTGGTGAGCAGAGGCTAGGTTTTAAAACACACACACCCCATAAACCTCCCCCTTGATTCAAACTCATCAGTCTGCTATTTCAGAGTGAAATATGACAAACAACTGTCTGTCTGTCTGTGTGTCTAACCCTTCTTCTCATGTGAACATGCGGTCTTTGCATCTTTGTCTTGTTTTTTGTCTCGTGGATACACACAGGTCCCAGGACTGCTGTACCCGTAACCAAAAGGAACCGTCTTTGCCTTAGGAAATCAGTGCTCTGTATTTTTTCTCTGCTTATTTCTCATAATGCTTTTATGAATAAACACGGGTTTTAATAATTTTTTTTTAATGTAATTTCAGAGAAAGAATGATCTCTATACTCTTTCTTCCAATGTGTCCTTCAAAGTTAGGAGCATGCCATATAAAATGCAACCAGCAAAGCTCCCCGAGGGAAGCATAGCAGTAAGTAACTGGAAATGATATCGTTGTGTGAAGCACATGTATTTGGTAATTCTGATCACAGCTGTGAAAGTTTTTATAGATTAAAATACTGAGATTGGTCTTTTCTGTGTTTCTAGTGAAAATTCCTGAAAAAACACCTAAAGAAAATACCTCTACTGCTTTCTGTGGAAGTTGCTGATATATGATACTAATTCCAATTTTAAATAATTTCTTGCTGCATTAATGTGCAGACAGCTGTATTGCAGGCAGGATGGATTTTTCACTCAGAAGAAAACAGCAAAACTGTGAAAGCAAGTCTCCAATTACCTTTTTTAGAGTAAAAAAAATTCTGGAGGAAATTCATATGCAAAATCCAAAATCTTGGTTCTGTCAGGTTGAGAGATCTCACTCTTCTCCCAGTCCGCAGTTCTCTCACACAACTTTACAGATTATCTGTGGCATATCTTACCTGTATTAAGCTGCTTTGATACCCTGATTTTCAGAACAGGCTGCGTGCCTCTCTGGGGTTTCCGCCTCACAGCACGTAACGTGCAAGGTACGAAATTACCTGGTAAACCCTACAGGTGTGATCGAGAGACAGTAAAGTATTTCCCTTATTTGTAGAGCGAGATTCGTGTGTCCCTGTGTTATTACATGAAAAATTAATCTTGGAGGTGTAAGTTGATTTAATCTTTTGCTGGGGCCAAAGCACTGAGTTTGGAGAGCAATTTAAAGGAATTTGCTTCTTACGGTGTCCAATACTGTGGTTAAAGTTCACTCTATTTTGTCATTACTGATGGAGGTAAGTAAAATATGAGTGCAAAATTTTATTCTAGTGTAAGAGTAATCTGAAATTTGAAGGTTTATTGTTCTCACCTCTGTAAAGATTTATCATCTACTTTTTGAAGTGCTTCGTAAGCTTCGTACAAACTTTCCCCAGTTAAATCTTAGTGCAGATACATCATAGCATGTCTGTTGAGATGTAGTAGTAGGGAACAGAATATTTTGTTATATGGAAAACCAACATAATAAAACACGTCACAGTTTACATTTAATATATTTTGTAGGATATGGGTTGTAAAGTTGTGTTCTGAACAGGCAGAGATTGACTGATACTGGCTCTGGGAAGACACAAGGTGAAATCTTGGTCCTATATGCTCCCAACCTCTGACATCAGGAGACCCATGCTTTTGCCAGAGAGATTTGATGCTTAACACAGTATTCATCCAAAAAGGTTCAAAGGCTCCAAGCTGACAGATATACTCAGGCTCTTTATATTTTCTTGCACAATGTGTTCCATACCAGAAACACGTGTTGGGCAGAACTCTGTTGGTAGTGGTTCCTTCATCTGGACTGAAGTGCTTTACCCCAGGTGATAGCCTGCTGTTCTCAACAAGTGTCAGATGATCTACCAAATGATCAGATAAGCATTTTATTCTCTTACTCCAGCCAGTATAATGCTTGTTATTTGCTGCAGATGATTTACAGCAAAATGCCTGTAATGGCAACTGTAAAATGTTGAAAAATGATAGCGCTTTTATGTCGTTTCATATCTGGACATGGCAGTGGATGCTTGCCAGCTCTACAGTTTGATGTGTTATATGCACAAGCTCTTTTGATGTTCCCCTTGCAAGAAGAAATATTTGCTTGAAGTTGAGCAATGCTCAATATTTTTGCTCCTTCTGAAAAAGATCACTGGTTGTGTTTTAAAAGTTTCCAAAGATTTATTTGGAGGTTTATGGTTTTCTTTCAGACAATGCAAGGGTGGAAGTGGAATAAAGATTTTAATATTTTTAAATTAATTGTCAAAAGTATAGATTTAATAGTCAGCCAACACCTTAAAGTTTATATAGTGAAGAGGATATATTCTAAAAGAACAGAGCATATGTCCTTCATTTAACTCATACAGCACTGGGTTCCAATTTTGCAGGCTGCTATGTATATGTATTTTTGGTGGTATTAGTAATCCCATACACCTTGGTAACCTACACAGTCATGTAGGTATGTGCTTACATATTTGCAGCACTGAGGTCTTTATTTCCATCATCATGGAATACAGGTCTGCATCTTGAACAGAAGGTCATTATACATAGATGTGTGAAAGGTTATGTAAATGTAAGAAAATCGAAATCTTTTATAGTAAAACATTAGAATGAAAATGGCATCAAACAGGAAATTAGCTTGGAGCTTAAACCAAAATCCAATGAAATCAATAAAAATATTTCTATTGATTTTGATAGGCTTTGAATTACAACTATATATTGTACAACTGGTTGTATTTCCTTGCTAACAGCTGTATAATTCAAAAGAACATTGACATTTTTTCCTAGAGGTATTCTTATGGTAAATAATACTATCCTACATGATTAATCTCATGTGCAAGGTGAAATAATAGTTTTTTATTGTAAAAAGTATAGAGTTAGAATAAGCAGTAATTTGTTTCATTTTAATTTATGATTCTTGAGCCAGTTTTGGAGTTTAATAAAATATAACTGCTTTTTTTAAATGCTTGATAGGATCTTCAGAGGGAATGCCTTTAGCATAAACTGTTTGACCAGTGTCCTGCAGTGAGTAAAACTGATTTCAGACTAAGGCTTTTAACTCCTTTTTAACTATTACACAGTTACGAGTAGTTTCATTTTAAATGGGCTTATATTCCTTATGAAATATATTTGCATATATGGATATTTGCACAAACATTTGCAAAGTGTAAATATAAATGTCAATATTCATTATGACTACAAGCTCAGAGGTTGGTTTACATTTTATTTTGAGCATTTTTTCAGAACATACAAGAACATCATGCTGCAAAGGTTGGATGGGAACGTGTAGGAGTACTAAGAGTTCCCATTTCTCAACCTCTGTAATCAAAATGAGTAAAGGTTAGAGTAAGGTCATCATGGGTAGTAAAAAGGGTAGCATTAGAATAATAATTAATTTAGCTACTGTTTCTTAAAGTAGAAGATTGAACAATGGAGGAGATAATTTTATTTTTTTAAGTGTGTCTTTTATAGGACAAGAGGGAAAATACAGCCTTGTGAGAATCTCACTCCTACCAGGCACTGCATTCTGACCACTGATGCTGGATGTTTGCACCAGTAGAACAATTCCCACAAGGGCCAGCCAATGAACCAGCAGCTTACCCCACGTTTCTCTCTGCATCGTGCTGCCTTCTGCTGGGATCAATGACAATTCTGAAGCTACGTTGAGTAGCACCAAAGGCAGGAGCAAAATCCAAACTGTAAAAAATCAGTGGCAAACCCCCTAATATTTCTTTTCTTTCCTTAAAATGTGCTTAACTGTGGCACGTTATGAAAAAGGCAAAATAAAATACCCCCCTATAGAATTACTTTTGTGAGCAACAGATGACTCATGGAACCACAGCAGTGATTCTGAAGTTAAGACTATCAGACAGTGACAGTGGATGTTATTTCCAATAGCAGGCAAAGGCTCTGTCTGTAACTCTCAAGTTGGCTGCACCCTCATCTCAGTGCTTGAGCCAGATGGCATTCCTTGTCAGCCCTTTGCATACAGAAGGTGTGAGAGATTCGGTAGTGGGAAAGGACAAAATTCAGATGGCTTCTCTCAAGTGTGTGAGGTCAAGTCTGTCCCCAGCCTGACAGAGAAGCCACCACTGTTTTCAACGTTCCGTGTAAGAAAGTCTTCTAGCCTTGGACGGAGAGGAAAGCCGATGTGCATCTGAAGTACAGTGCCAACATGCAACATGTGTACAAATTCCACTGCTTCATACTGGCCACCTTAGATGAAAACAGATAAATCCCTCCCAAAACATTCCCTGGCTCTAATCCTGCAGTACTAAACCTACCACATGGAGAAGAGCAGAGATCCAAGCTGAATAATGCAAACTTGTCTTAAATAAAAATCATATGTAAAACTGTTGTGGACAGCATGGGGTGGAGGAGACAGAGTCTTCTGTGGAAATGGTGAAACAAGGCAGGCAAAACTGAAAGGATGCTTTGTTTCTTTCTTCCCCTCCAGCTTCTGCCTCCGCTCTGTGGGTGTTCAGGACTTGCAGTGTCAAAACTGTTCACCAGGCATTGCATTAGTAACCCTGCAAGTCTTTGTATAAAAGGAGGCAGCCCGGGGCGTTACATTCTACTGGTAATACACACAGGCAGGAGTGAGACTGACGACTACATATAATCCTCTGCTCAGGAAATAAATCTCAAGCACTTAGCACAACCTTTCCCTTGCTTTCAAAAACCTAAGACAAAGAAGGATTCATGGGAAAAGGGAGTGGGTGTGCCAAAATGGTTTTAAGATTTTAGCAGGCGAATATTTCATTAGCCATTGGCCTCACTCCTGCTGCAAGAGAAGAGAGATGCAGCAGTTTTGCAGCAGCATCCTGCTTAATATAGGACAGACCGAATTTCTGCTGTCTGTTTTACCCATTGCTGGTAATCTAAGGATTATAAACCTGATGCTCTTCTGCAAGATTACAGTTTCTTGTTTATATTTCAACATTTGTCAGGCTCCAGCGGAGCTACTGAAATTACACTGTAAATTGCACTCTACTGTCTGTAAATGACAGAAGGAAGAAGGGAGAGAGGATTATGAACCCATGCAGTACAAGCAAGGCTGAGCACTGCTACACCACTCCCAACTGGTTACCGTGTGTCCTCAGGAAGACCCAGGTGTCCTTATCTGGATCCACGCTGATAGGTTCTCTGTAGGTATCATAAGAAGGGCAGGTTGCCTTAATGTTTTCAAAGCCTAAGAGGAAAGAAAACACAACATGCAAATGCAGCGAACATCTAGGAAGTGGTGCATAAAAGAAAATATGGAATAGCTGCATAGCTACTTGTAGTTACACTACTATCAGCTTTATCCAAAGCCTAATGAAATCCACCATCCCTAATCAAATCAACTGTTTCCACTGATTTCAACAGTATCTCAAACATGGTTTGAGGTCTGGATTGACCCCCCCCTAATTTTGAACAGTGAACTGCAGCACATTATTTAGGAGTCTAGTTGCTGTGCTCCTGTGCAGTCAGCAGGCAGCCCAGTGAGCTGTTCAGGTCCTGGACAACACCAGGCAGCAGCTTGGCTCACCCCTGTCTGAGAGCTCCTGGGTTGCTGAATTCGTTGCCTCAGATTGGATGAACATGGCCTTGGTGCCCAAGGAGACAGCTGTGGTTAAGTCAGGTACCATCACAAAAAATCCTTCCTACAGAAGTACCTGCCCACTCTGATAATTTCAATTCAGGACATACAATTTCAGTAGACTGTTCTCTACCAACCCCTCCGTAGCTGGCCAGCAGCTTGCCAGAGTCTCTTTGTTCTGGATTGCTGGTGTTGTACCGTCCGGCCCGGAGCAGTGATGCTGACTTCATTTCCTGTTGCATTTATCTCAGTCACATTGTGCCACCTAGGATTTCAGCTCAAGCTATCAGTACTGATGGCTAAATCAAATTATCTAAGCAAGCGGGTCTTCCCTTGGATTTGATCCTACTGTGAAATGGAGTCAGTCATTCTGTCTGACGTGAGGACAGAAAGCCCTGCTTGGATTTGCTTTTTGCAGTTGTTTACAAATATTGGTTAGGATGATTGTGGTAAGTGGTCTGTCACTTCACTGCTCCAGCTCCACAGCAGCATGCTCAGACAAGTGATAGTGTTTGAACAGAAACTGTAGTGAAGCTCAAACCTTGTGTCAGTAAGGTATAAACACTGTGTGTTGATAGTTTCAGATCCTTTTCAAATAATAATTTTAAAAAATGATAACCTCTTGCTTGTGGTACCACAGCCTTTGCCAGCAGAGGAAGTGCACAGTGTGGATGAGTTGGGGTTTTTTAGTCAGTCTCAGTTTTTGCTGTCCTGGGCTCCACTGAATTTTCATCAGCACTTCCCAACTCTAGTTCTCCACGTGATCGGGCCTTCAAGGCTTGCCTCAGGGCAGCATTCATGAAGATTTTCAAGGAACAGAAGAGGGATGCTTGCTTTCTTGGGCAGCTGAGCTCATTGCTTGCTACAGGCTTTCTGCAGCCCATCATGTCTGCATCCCTTCTTATGTAAGGCCAGATAAGCCTTTTACTTCCATTCATCTTTTTCCTTAACTGGCTTTTCTCTGGGCGGAATCTCTGCAGACAGTTCAGATGACCTGCATCTCATTTTCTCTGCCCTTGCATTTTAATGCCAGATACAGTACCACTCTGAGACACAAGGAGAGGCATTCAAGAACATTTTGTCCTCACTAAATGAGGACTGGTCTTACTGAATCTAATGATACAGAGAGCCGATGAAGTTCTCGGGTGGTTAATAAGCAACCCAAAGAGGAGTCTAGGGATGGGAATAGTATCCCTGAAGTGGCATAATTGATCACTTGATCACACCAGCAAGATATCTTGGGTGACTAAGGGTGGGATTTCATGGGTATTTTAGTAATTCTGTTTGTCTTGAAATAATTTTTTCTTGATTTAATTGGCTAAGGTATTTATTGTTTGTTGATCCTATCTTTTTGAAGTCTTTTAGCGTAATAACTATTTACAGCTGCACTAGAGAAGTATGTGTTTGTTAGATCAATGAAGGCATGGCCAGCACTGCAAGCACTTCATCTTCAGAGTTTAGGTCAATGTTTAAGTGCCAACCCCAGGACTGGGCACTGTCTCGGAATTTTCTGTGTAACCCTCAGTGTAAGCTTTGGTAGAAGGCAAGTGGTATCCTAAATAGAAAGTCTGTCCCTAATTTCAGCTGTGATCTGTATCCCATAACAGTGAGGGTTGATACTAGGCATCAGTAGACCTCACCAGGGTGTCATCTCTCTAAGTGCTGTGTCAGAGTAGGGGGCAGTTGGCTGCACAGATGAAGTAAGTGGAAAGGATTATTCCAAATTGCATTCCAATTAGGCATGACAGTATCTGAGAGACAGGTCTGCTGGTACTTGCAGAAGGAAAAGTCTTGGGAAGTATGCTGATCATGAGAAAGCATGGGAGAGGAAAGGGCTAGATGTTGCAGAAAGGCTGAAACTTGGCATCTTCAAGGAGAAAAGTGGGAGACACGGAGATGGAATTGATTTTGAACTGGACTATGGAGTTGTGTTTAGTCTTCAAACTTAGGATGCTGTTCCATGAATGAACAAATTAACATTCTGCGAAACTTCAGGTGCATCAACCAGTGAGTTAATAGCAAAAAAACCAAGTGGAAAGAGAATTTGCAAGGAGTGCAGATCGGGGATTGGGCAATAGCCAAGGAACTTATTAAGAAGAGTAGATTTTCTAGCTGTACCTCAAGCACTGAAGAGGAAGATCATTTAAGAGTTTGCTTTGCAAACTGATACCATGTTGTCATGAAGAAAATAACTTCCATCTGTCACATACTTATCCTGTTTGAGGGAGATGAGGAGTAAATGAGAGAGGTCCAAAAGAAATGCTCAGAGAGAAATAACTTCCTAGGCTAACAATAAAGAGGAAAGTTTGACAAAATAAACTAAAACTGAAGGGACATAACTGTGGCTGAGGAGCTAAGGAAAGCTCAAACTCATTCCTTCCCACTTGGGAGCAGCAGGGAGAGAGCAAATACTCAGTGAGACTGACAAGGAGCTCTCCAAGCAGAGTCTGAGAGTGCAGAATAAATTTGGTACAAGGTCTGGAATGGAGAGTGAGGAGGAGGTTATTTGTGTGGATGGACTCAGAAGAAGAAATACAGAAGGTTTATTATTACTCTTTGTCAAGATGAAGGTCTAAAGAGAGAAGTTTGCCAAGTCAATTAAAACCTTTGGTAACTCATGTTATACACACCTGCTGCTTTCTAGAGCCTCAGACAATGAGAGAGCGCGTTTCATGCTTATTTCCCATTTAGGTAATTGTGCATATGCTTGGCTTCTTCTAAGGAGCCTAACACCAAACTGTGCATTAGGCTGTATCACAAGAACAATGCACTCTGCCAGAGTTTCTTGTTTGGACTGCTTAGCTTAAACTCAAGTCATAGGAAAAAACGTATACTGGTGTGTCAGCAGCAATTAAAATAAGAAAAATGTAACTGGTATCTATTGTGGTTTGAATTAAGAGTTTGGGCTGAAGTCAACCATTGTTTCAGAGTAATTCAGCGTAAGTCAGTTAGTTACACAGGCCTAGGCCTCACCAGCATACACAGGAGTAGAACTTTGCCCTTCGAATCTTGAAGCATCTGCACAGAAGGGTGTTTTTTGCTTCTCTGCGTTAAGTGAAAATGATTCCTGTGTCTGGTACGACAAGACTTTTGTATATGTGTAAATCCCATTTCTAGTAATTATCATGAACAAGTGGAAAGGACCTTGCAGTAAATGAAGCGAACATGGAAGAATTCCAAGCAATGCATATTTCTAGTCTGCAAAATGCTGTTGAAGTGAATGCTTAGAACCTCTGTATTCTGCTGCCATATTTGCTTTACTTGTTTAATTTGTGTTCATTTAATGTGTTCTTTTCATTTCAGATCAGAACATCTGTCATTTGGTCCACTCCAAATGTCTCCTTTGTAATCCCTTTATGGGTTATAATACTAGCGATACTTCTTGGGCTACTGGTATTAGCCATGTTGACCCTCGCTTTATGGAAGGTATGTTGCATTATTACTCTTACTCTTGCCTTTAAAAAAAACCTGAAAGATGCTGGAAGATACTAACAGACAAGGAAAAGAAAGGCTGGAATTTTGTGTTCTGTAGCATTTTGGAGCTAAAGCAACAATACACATGTGTCTTTTTTGTTTTGGCATTTCTGACATGCTGGTGTCACTGACCTTTACGCAAGGAACTTGTTTTCAAAGTTCTCCTTTATTATTAAGGTCTGGTTATAAATGGGCAGACAGAGTTTGGCTCTGTTTCCCAAGACCTATGATCCTCTTTTTCAGGATGTTTAGGTTCAAAAAGAAGTGACTCTAACTTTGTTTTCTCTGAATACTTCAGGAATTTCCAGTTTTTGTCAGCATGTAACAACACTCCCAGCTTTGAGAATTAATTTTTAGATGTTTTCCTCTTATGTTAGTATGTCACATCTTCTGTTGTTAAAGTTTTCAAGTTCTGTGTTGGTCTCCCTTCACAAGTTACAGGAAACTGCTATATTATAGGGAGCCAACATAGCTTTTGGCCACGCTCTCAGTTCCAATTTAAAAAAAAATAAAATAATTTCTTAAGTCAGGATATGGCTCATCTGCCTTTAGCTGCCTAAAGGTTATGGGTTAGGCGTCCAACCTATGCTAACTTTGCAGATTTGCCTGGTCAGTTAAGAACAGGAAAAGCTATGTCTAAACCATGGGAGGATGAGAGGCCTTACTTTTTGATGGTACTCTCCTTTGACCTCTTGTGAAGCCTACATAACTTCCAACCTTTTGACCAAAAGCATAACTTATAGGCAGTTAAAGTTAGGTGAGAAGAATTTTGTCTTTAGTGATCTTTCGTCTAGGCCAGAACACTGTCCTGTGCACATTTCCCAACAGATACTCCACCTCTGTAGTTAGTACTATCTGTCAATCTAAATATCTTTTCTGAATGAGTGTCTTGCTGAACTGAAATTAGCAATTTTCTCATTAGAGTCAGTCCATATCAGCAGTGAGACCAACTTTACATCTGCAAAGACAGTTTTAATTTGAATTTTTAAGGCAGTGCTTTGAAACTCAATGCCTTGCACCTAAACATTTAACTTCTCATAGAGAACAATTTGAATAGAAACAAAAAAGCTTCACAGTCTGTCAGCCTGCCACAGATTGTACAGACCTTTCAGGCTGACTGAGTGAAGAATCAAACTGCAGCTGAGTCTTCCTGTGGTTGTCTTACCATGACACCTTCACTTCTTGGTTGTTTTCTGCAGTGTGGCTTCTTTGACAGAGCTAGACCTCCTCAAGATGACATGGCTGACAGGGAACAACTGACAAATAACAAAACTACTGATGCATAGAGGAAGAGAGTGACAGTTCAAGTCGGAATTCTGCCTGAGACTAGAAACATGATGAGGATTAAATGAAGGATTCCTTCCACCAGTCTTCCTTTGTTCCTGCAAGTGACACGGTGTCGTAATCTGATCTATGCAACCTTCTGAGAACATGCCACATGATGGCCATCCTTGCCAAAGAAAGCAGCTTCATCACTGCCTTACAAACTACTCACCACCAAGCAGAATGTTTATCCCACGCTCCTGTCAGTCTACATTTCAGCAGATGCTTCTGAACACGTGTGGTATATACTGAGATGCTTCCAGAACAAGCCCAAATCTCCCAAGGAGAGAACACCTGCATTGCTGTATTGTCTCGAAGATGGACAGGCACAAGCCTTCTGAACACTGCTGTATCATGCAGAATGCCTTTGACACCTCCCTAAGAATAAGAACTTCTATGAAATTATGGCTCAGGGAGACAAGCAATATATCAGTACTGTGAAGTACTTCTGAAAAACAAAGGTAGTTTATAGAGAACTTTATAGATGGGGCACAATTATTTATTTTTCCACCTTTTCAGGATAAGTATCTGATATAATCATCAACTTAGATTTTGAGAAAAGAAAGTAAAAAAAATAGAAATCATGTACTTACCTTGCATGTAAATAGAAAAGTGAACCCATTCCACACACAGAACACATTTTTCTTGGCTACAAGGGGTTTTGCAAAGCAGATTTATGCAACATTTTACAAGATAAGACATATGATAAACAAGAACATCATGTATCTCTTTCAGCCCAGAGCTGGCAGTGTCACACCCAGATAACTAAATCCGCAGAGCCGGCAACAAGTTACCCTCTCACTGCGTTGCTGATGGCTGACACCTGTACAGCTGACAAAGGATACAGTCATTTGTGGAACACCGATTTAAATTATCACAGCCACACTGGTGATACGGAGAAGGCTTGGAGGTTTGGGGCTAGGATAAATTTTCTTTCCCGTTGCCCTCTTACTCTCTTGAAATGGCCTCTGAAAATGGAATGGCTACTGCCATTGTGTCTTCTCTTTAACTTGTGTCATATTCCCTAACACTTTGTTCACCTAAAGAAATCTTTGCCTTTTTTAATTTATTTTACAGACTGCAAGCTGGCAGCATATTTAAAGTGTTGATTTCAGCAAAGTTGAAGGCTGAATATAATAATTTCTTAAGAAAAGTCTTGCAGGGAAGGTGGACAGGATTTGTATTTATGCAGAAAAACAGGACGACAGCCAGCCAAGCATGAACAAAAAGAAGGAAAGATATTTTGAGGTAAAGAGTAAAAATACACATTTAAGATTTCATTTTCTTCTGGTCTGAGGATTCTGAAGAAGAGAGGCTTTGTTCTTGCTCTTCTATCAGCAAATGGTCCCTGTCTCAGCAGGGGCTCTAAGCTCTGATCTGTGCACATTCACGCCTGAAAGCTTGACTCTTCGGTGCCGACTGAAATTAGCTATAATGTGTGAACTTCAGGAGGGATTGTTTATTTTCTGAAACATACACCACACTTTCCTTCTCCTGAACTCATTTTCTTCCCAATCCATCTCAGCTTCTTGATCGGCAACTGCCCTCATCCATTCTGATGCTGTGTGGTTCTTTTTAGGTAGCTGCCCTTCTGCTTCCTAAGACTTGAGGACAGGAGGCCTAGCCACGAGACATTGTCACTTCTGTCAGTCTGACAGGAGATGTTACAGTTTTACCATTTCTTGCACACAGACCTGTGAAATCCAAGCAAGAGCTAGGAAACCTGAGCAGGTTTCCTTCCATCTTCATACCTAAGGCAAATTTGCAAGAAGACCTTCGTGGAGTCTTCAGCTCTTCAGGTGCAGTGTGCCCATGAGAATTCATGAGACACATGCCTCAGAAAATGGAGGTGCTTCGCCTCCGTTTTCTGAAGATGAGGAGGCCTGGCCTCCTCCCGGTCTCCCAGAAAACCGCTAACAGACCACTCACCCCAAATGGGTTTGAGGTGATCCCGTGTAGATCAGAGATCAGCAGATAAATACCACCACAAAGCAAGCTTGTCCCATATTTGCACACCTCTCTATCCCACACATTCCAGGCAAAATCATCCTCCCATGAAAAAGACAGTGAGCTTCTAGCTTTTGTAAATATTGATTTGCTGTGTGTAGCGGCTTGTGAAGTTAGATCACTGGCTCATTACAGTCACGTCATCGGCACAACTCTTCCTCTGATGAAATAGCACCATAAGGAGATACGGAGCATAGGACTTTGTATGTGCAATACTTTATATTACTTATATACCTGAAGCATGTTTACACTGGCATTTGTGGTTGTTTTTTAAACCTTTAAATATACCAATTAATGATTACAATAAAGAAAAAAATAGTAGGAAAAAAAAGAAAAGAAAACAAACACAGCTCTGCTCAGTATTTGTTGCAATGTGTTTTCAATCCTGCATTGCTCTGAGGATGGGACTAGGTGACCTAATAAGTTCTTTGCAGTTGTAACATCTACGGTTCACTTTTGAGCATTACTCTCCATTTTAATGATGGGCAAAACATGTTCAGATACTAAATTTAAACCAAAAAGAACCTCGGTGACTGCGGGGCCTGGCTGGAATCCATTGGCTGCAGCTGTGTAATGTCACTGGAAACCAAATTAGAAGCATATGATCTGACAAACAGTTACTTTGAGCAAAACTTTGTTTTACATTTCTACATCTTTGTAGATTAAACTTGCCCCATGGAAATGTCTGGAGCCGTGTGCTGTCAAGGACTGTAGTCTTGGGTCCCAGCGTATGCAGATAGCTTTGGCTGCAAGTTGCAGACAGTTTTGCAAAGGAGATTTCTGGGTTTCAGTGCCTGCCAAGAGTGTTTATCCCCTGGGGAGATTGCATCCTGGATGTGGACACTAGCAGGCAGTTGCCATAATCTTTCTCCCCAGTATATTAGTAATATGCTGCACGGTAACCTCTGCCACATCCCTACACTACTGAACTTTTGTTTCAGTGATGTCAGCCTTGTAGTGAGTTACTAAGTGCAGCTTTCTGTAAAAGTAAGTCAGCCCTTACACATCCAAATGTATGCAGTGAGCTGCTCATCCCTGAGGATACAGGAGTAGTCCGGAGAGCAGAAAAAACAGGTTACTTTAAATTAAAGCCTTTTAAAAGTGTTTATTGCTATGACCACCACAGCAGTCTAGGAAACAAACATTCATCTTCTTGCTGAGTCTGAGAAGGGCTGTCCAGTTATTCCATCCATGCAACAGACTTTTGAAGAATATCAAGTGTCAAGAGACATTTTCTGTTTCATGAAAATCTCAGAATTTACATAACAGAGACCAGTACAGTTGAATATCTTGTCACTTATGGATTTAATCTTGAAAGGTATTTAGCGAATACTATTTTCATTTAACCACCAGGTTGTTGACAAAATTTTTTTCCTGTCACCATTTTGTAACTCATTTACAATTTTTTCTGTCTTCTCCAATTTTTTTGCCCTGACAGCTTTTACAGGTTTCCCACATTAAACACCTCTTGAAAATGGCACTGATTTTCTCCACCTTTAAGCGGTGGTTTTTTCATCCATTAGCAAGAAGGAACTTCTGGTAGGCATGACATACATTAACCAAAAAGGCTTTTGGGGACCGACACAACACCTAGAGATATGCAGGGGAAAGAAAGGCCCAACTGGCCATGGCCTGTGGTATTCCACTACATTGCAGCAAACTTCTTTTAATGAAATACTATCCGACACACTGCCTTTAGGAATTGTTTATGAGTGAGGGTTTTATTTATGATTGTTGGCAAAGATCCGTATTAAAATGTAGTGTAATGGTAGTGCCTCTTGACAATAAAAAGTCTTGAATTTGGCTTACGCAGGCACCGTGATGTGACACAGCAGGAATGCTTTTAATATGGAAGGACTGTTCTTGTTTTGCCTGTATGTTGTATTTGAGGGGCACTTAACTATTCAAGATGCTACCCTCCTGTAGCTACAGTGATTTTTAGAAAAGAAGAATGGAAGTAATTGTTCAACTCACTTTTCAGATGGTTTCATTTGTTTTCATCATGCTCCACTACTTAACTGATGCACCGTGTCTCATTTGGTTGTGTACTGTTCTTTGTTTCAGTAATGGTTTGTAAAGCGGACTTCAGCAACTCTTCCCAAAACCGGACTGCATCAGGCAGTATTGCTTTCCAGAAGCAAGCTCAGGTTAACAGCAGCAGAGCAGAATTCAGGATGCTATGTGAAATGGTCAGTGTATTGCAGGGGCTAGCTTACTTTTCAGTAGTTCACCCCAAATTCATATTCAGAGTCATATTAACAAAACATCAACCTTAGGTTCCCCATTGAAGTATACATGATGGCTCTTGACTTTTAAAATGCTTACTGATTTTTTGTTGTTTTTTCATATTTCAGTAGGAAAATTAGGAAAAGCTAGGTCAGGATAGTGAAAGCTGAAAAAGAAAATACATTTCAACTAACGGTGAAATCTTACAGGAGACCCAGGCTTAGACCTGGACTTACCTTTTCCATTTTTAGGCACAGAAGAGGCATCAGGAGACCTCTTGGGTGTCTGCTGAGGTGTTACAGCTTTGTTATAACAAACACTTCCGTGCCAGCTAACATGAAAGCCAGAAGATTTTCTTTCTAAGGACCCAACAGTCTCTCATCCACTATATGCCCTGTATGTAAGAACAGGCAGAGCATGGGTACATGGCACCATTAACCTAGGTGGTAGGATGAGACATTCACAACTTGGCTCAGTACACCAGAAATAACCTTTTCTGTGGAGGAGGACAAAGACTGAATTTTCTCAGTGCCTGAAATTAGGAAAGACTTTTTCTAGAGGAGAACATGACACCACAGAAGCCCTGCCCTTCAAGCATATCAGGTACAAGCATGAACGCAAGGTAGCTGGACACAAGAGACTTGATATTAAGCAGTTAAGAAGGCTGTAGGATACTATGGTAACTATAAATTACTTAAAGGGAAGGGCTAGGAGGCTCTAGAGGAGACATCAAACCTTTAAACACATAGATGATACCATAGAGTAGATTGAGCAACACGAAGGTTGATTAGTAAAATGGATGGATTGGAAATAAGGCTCAGCTACAGCAGGTGAGAGGTTGTGACCCCAGAAGATAACAAGACTAATGATCTACTACAGTGATTTTTTTTTTCCCCACAATGACCAACTGATTCATTATTCATGCAAAGTTTGAGGAAGACCATTTCCCTAGTAATTGGATAATGAAAAAATCTCTGCAGCTGTGACAGGACTATTGAGTTGTCTGTGAATCCCTCTCATTCTTAAATGAAGGGCTGTATTCACTTCGTTGACTTGGAGAGAGGGAAGGAGGTGGCAAAGACATGAGACTTGAATTTGTTCCAGCACCTACTAAAAGCTTCTGGCTTCACTGCTGTTCCAAAGTGACTGTTCCAGTATTTGCTGGGGCTGTATGACATCTTCCACTGGAGTAGTACAGGCTGTGCTAGCCAAAGGTAATACAAACCAGTAAAAACTAAGTCTTTTGTGATAACTTTCTGTCTAGGCCTGCCTTACCCAGGAGGCCGTAGGAGTGAAGTGGGATTTGAGTAGGATTTTTTATTACTCTTTTCACTTATCAAGCATTGTTACATACATCGAGAAGCTTCTCTATATATGCAGATAGCTTCAGTCCTTATGTATGGTTTTAAGTAGTTGAAGTAATTCTTTGGTAACAGATGAAGGAGGCACAACTGAATCAGCAATGGGATTGAAAAGTTCATTGATTTAGTGAAGATGACAGTGATCCTATTTGACTGTAATGAGTGTTCTGCTTGATATTGTTAAGGCTTACTCTTTCTTTAATTCAACATATAATATATTATAGTACTGATGAAGCACTTAGACATTAGTAACAGTGATATTGGTGTTTAATGTAACAGGCAAACAGATGAGGCAGGAACACAGAGCAAGGGCAAAGGACCATGGTCTTCCTTCGGTTGGGCTGCTCCAGCCGCAGCTGTGGCTGACTCTGGGTGATCCGAGCTCCGCAACAAACGGTTACCCTCACAAGAGGGGAAAATCCTGATACCATAACAGTTCTCAGTCCTTCACACAAATTCCCTTTGCCTCAAAGGTCTCTGGAGCATCTTGCCCTCCTGCTGAGTGTTGCTTGTTTAGTATTATATCTGATCCATTGGCTCCTCCACACTCAACTGGTTTGGATCACAGAGAATCAATGCCATCTCCTTTCCATCTGCTTCTTGGTTAAAAAGTTGAGGACATCTCCTGTCTCATGAATATGTCTGCAACTTTTCAGTAATTCCCGTATGACTGACAAGAACGTATTCTGCTTGGTTTTGGAGGGAAGGGGTGTTTAGTCTCCACCCCACTTTTGTAATGCCCATATATACACAAAAAATCAGTCCTATGGTATCTGTAACACATTATTTCACTAAGCAACCAGCCGTTTTTGTTCTGTAATTGAGTAGAACAAAGTAAGCCTGAACTTGTCGCCCGAGCCATTTGAAGCAGACACCATCTGTATGAAGCCATTAGGTTTCCAATACACGGACTCACTGCAGTGTCTTTAAGAGCAAGTCTTGAGAAACATGGCTGCAGTTTGTATTGCCGTGTCAAGCATATATGGGTGTGATGTAGATCATGTTTAGCTGGTTTTATTATCTCAAAACTGCTTTTTCTGGAGAGGGGGAATGAAGTACAAGAAAAAGGGTGCGTTGTGTTTTTCAAGCATGCCTGGAAAGAGCCGGTGAGCTTTTTAACTACCCCCTCTCGGTTAGCCCCTAAAAGGGACCTCCTAAACAGGTTTGCAGGAGAAGGGAAGGTGGCAGCTAGGGGTGTGAGCACCACCAAGGAAGGGTGTAGATTGGCTCCACCACATGGCATTGCCCCAGACCTGGCATGTAGAGTGGCTTCCTTGGCTGCCAGCAGCACAGCCCACTCACATCCCAGCCCACTCCTTGCAGACTGCCCCTCAAAACAACCTCTCCCAGTGATCTTTCCATAGCTGAGCTCTGCCTGTTCCTCTTGCGGGCTAAGGAAGCCCCAGTCTCCAAAGCTGCCCATGTAATACGGTCTCAGAAGCTTTATTAAGAGCGTGCCCACCAGCACCCCTGGCCCTACATCTTCCTCGGGCAGCTGCTGTTGCCAGCGTACGTCAGAGACACAAGAGGGAAGGGACGGCCTTGTGCTTCGGGCTGAACTCGGGCAAACTCTGTCTGGTGGCTGGGCCACAAACTTCATGTGAATTGGGCAAAGCACCCCTTGAGTCCTCATCTGCAGTGGTGCCACTGAAGAACACTGTCGGATACCTCTTGCAGATAATAAACTCTTCAGGCAGAAAATGGGTCTCTCCTGTTTCTCGACCTTACAATGCTGTGTCGATGCTGAGTAGCGTCAGCCTCCTGGGAGCAGTTACTGCAAGTCAAAGTGTCTGTATTGGAGAAGGCAGTGACTGCTCCCTTTCCTTCCCCAGAGACCTGTGAAACCATATAGGGTGATGTTTTAGTTGCTTATTCCTGCTTTCTTAGAGGCATTAGTTATAACTGGTGAATTAAAGTAAAACCAAACTGATGGGGAAAGTAGTTGTGTGTACTGTGATTTACACAGTTTAGTCATCTCAGGCCTGCTGAAAAAGTCTGCTTAGTCCATTATCATCAATCCAGTCACACACAAAGCCACTGAAATGTCATACAAATAATAGTTTTCCAAGCTGGTGTGTAGAACAATTCAGGTGGGAAGAACTATTAACATTAAATACTTCTCTTTTCAGCTTTGGATCATGGATACCAAAGGGAGCAGGCGTGCTTTTCTTCTGAACATAGGATTATCTAGGGATTACATGTGATTTCTAGAGCTTCTCAACAAATTACTCTGGAGCTTTTCAGCAAGTTAGAAACAGAGCCTTGCCTTTGATCTACTGCACACCAGAGTCTTGCCTTTTTTGTCTCTGTAACTGAAGGGATGCACAGCTCAGAGTGGGAGTACAGATACACAAACAACCATGAATGAGATCATCGAAGAGGATTTTCAGGGAGAAAAACAGGAGTCTGAGCAACATCCAGGCTGGGGTGCTGACTCAAATAAGTAGTGGTCGAAGGTGAGGGGACAGGGGTATTGAATCCCTGGGTGCCCTCTGAAGAATCAGGCCAGCATGAAGCCGGGCAGTCAGAAATGGAAACATTTTAAAATCGTGGCCCAGGCACAGCCTTTTGTTAAATCTAGCAGGATCGCTTCATATGAGTGTCCAAAGGTGCTGTGAAACCACCATGAGTAGAAGAGGCTGGCAGTGAGGCCTGTGTGATACCGTAGTGTTTCTGTGTTTTGGATTGCTTGTGTCACGGATGTAAAGGTGACTTCTAACACCTACGTGAAAACTTGTCTTTTTCTCAGCATGCTGACTGATGTCTACAGCTTAAAAAGACTGATAGGAGAATCAATCTATTAATTTGCCCTCCAAGCCCTGAATTTTTATTACCATTGATAGCAGGCACCAGCAGGCAGACAACTGAAATGTTGGTGCTCAGTGGATGTGAAGCATTTTTCTCAACTACCTACTGTCTCAACTGTTTCATTTAACTGGGAAGGGCTCCCACCAGGGACTGCGGGGGCAGTGCAGAATTTGGGCGTTGGCATGCCTGTGCTATGTGCTAAGCACAGAGCAAATTTGTGGCACAGAAAGCCTGCACTTCAAATATAAAATATGGAGCAGCAGATGGATATAATAAAACAGGAAGCATACGGAAACAATGACACGATTATGAACAGCATAATAAGCAAGGGCCATAGCACACCAGAGCCATAAGCAGACTTCCTATTCTGGATGCCTAAATTGGGCATCTTAATACCTAAATAGCAGTCATCTGGCCCATCAAGGCAATCCAGAGCATCTCTCCTGGTTACTCCAACGCCTTATACAGCCAGTGGAAGCGACAGCTGTGGGTTTGCTCTCCAGCAACTCCCTTGAGCTCATGCAGCAACACTCAAGTGGTGCCAAGGAGGAAAGAGCAGGCACCAACTTGGGCTTTTTCCCTGCCTCGTTGCAGGCTGAGGCACTGGCTGCCACTGGGATGCGGCGTCCCAAGGCTGCGTCTTCAGAAGAGCACTGGCCTGCAAGGTGGGGAGGCGAACGGCCAGAGGGTGAGCCTGGTAGCTCCTCTTAGCCCTGCATTGCCGGCTCTGCTCTCTGTGCTGCGTTTCGCAGCAGCCCACAGTGCAGCGGGACCATAGAGCTGCACGAAGAGGGAGTGGGAGGGCCTGGCTGCCATCCACCAATCTGACTGATCTTCTAGAACTGGAAAGTTATTGCTTGTGCTCATAGGAGTGAGGATTTTGCATCTTTTGTATTACAGAATGCACAAAGAGGCCCAAAGCATGGGCTTTTCCCCACCCTGGGATGGTCTCCTCTCACTGCATGCCAGAAGGACTTTCACTCTCCCATGGGTCCTAGGTGTCCAGCATCCTTTTCTGCACCAATGGCACTGATGCTGTAGGAGGCATGAAGCGTGTGTATTTTCCCAGACATGTCCGTTACCCAGTTATGCTCTTCTCCTGAGAAATAAATGGTTATTCAGATCCTGACAGGTCAAACAAAGTCTAGCATCCACTTTCTCCACTTTGTGCTTCCAGTAGCCAAAGTTATACATGCAGTGCCCCTCCAATGTTATACTTGCAGTGCCCATTTCTCCCTTGGTGTCTTCTTGAGCCTGACAATGTTCCGCACAGTCTGAGCAGGCTCAGTGGCTTCGGGCCTCCCGCAGGCTTTAAGTTATTCTGCACCAGTTGCCAAAAACCTGGCAGTGAATTTCTCAGGCTGATACACTTCTGAGTAGGTGTAGTAAAGCATGAGCATCTAGAGAAAGCTGCAGTAGAAGCAGCACTGTTAAGGCTGGATACCTCCACGGTCTGGCAGCCCCAGCTAGTATGTTGTACAAATTGCTCTGTTGAACTAAGGCTTCTAAATTTCTCTTAAATCAGACTTTAAGTTTGCGAACAGTCAGTCTAAATGTGGTCCCTTTTCAATTGATTCTATAACAAATGAACTTGAAGAAGCCTGGAATTCCAACTATTTTGTTTGAGATTCCCAGTGGATGTCTTGGAAAGTTTGCAGCTTGCCATGTTCTGCTAATGATTTAAGCATTAAGCTTGTCAGATGCTCAGCAGTTCACCGTTTTCATGTTTCTTGCATGAATATACTGACCAAAATGTTTCCAGTTTGATTGCTCCAAACAAGCACCTGTATTTGTATGTAGGCACCTAAATGAAGAATATCTTGCTCTGCCACACTCTTAGCCTCCCACCTCTGACAATCAGCCCTTCTAGATACGGTAGATATGGTTTTAGGGACCTAAATTTTGGCAGCCAAATTCTTGTTTGTGATACTTCCACATGTTTTTAATAAGAATCTAAACATAAACCAGACCAAAGAAAAAGAGAAGGAAAAAAAAGAAAGAAAAACAATACTCTGTAGGATATCTATGTGTTGACATAAAATATGGAATAATCCCTTGCCTATTGCATCTACATATGCAGATACTCCTTTCAAATGTGAATTATTGAATCAGTAGTTCAGACTGTCCTTGGACAAGAACTACTGCATCTCACTCTTACCAGAACTGCAGGCTCCACACCGAGATGTTTTGCAGTGGCGAATCAAGCGCCCACCATGCCTCAGCAGGTCTGCACTTCCTCCCATGTCCTTACTTCCATTCCTGGGCCTTCTCACAAATGACACTTGAAGTCACCGATGAGTAAAGGTTTTCATGTTTTCTGTTCTTATGCTGTTGTCTTAGTGGTAACTATTTCTTGACAAGAGAATTAAACTTAGTGTGTCCACGTCTTCTAAAGCTGCCTTTTGGGGCTCTTTTTACTAAAAGGGTGAAGGAGCAGCCCCCCAAGAGCAGAGGTGAGCGCTGGACATCAGGCTCACTCTACGAGCTGACAGCCTCAGGAGAGCTTCTGGGTGAAGAAAAAGTCAGTGGTACAATGGTGCATTTGGTGACATCTAGGTGATGCCCGGTGTGGATGGCAGCAGAAGCGACTTGCTTCAGGTATTTCATTTCAGTGGAGTTTAGTTTTAAATTTTCAAATATGATTGATAGGCTCGTTGGCTTACCTGAACCCTCAGGAAAAGCTAGCTATCAGCCTGAAGGTCCCTTGACAAGCTGTGCTTTACCCCTCTGTTCAGAGAAAATAAACCCACGGTTTTTCTTCATTGTGCAGCACAGCAGTGCATCAGCAGTACGCCATACAATGGAGTGGTGAAACGCTATCTGAATATTTCAAGACTGTTGCTGTGATTTCTCCATCCAGTAGACTGAAGTCTGATAAAAAAAAAAAAAGCTTCTTGCAACTCCTCCTCACTCTGCTCGGTTGGTTCTCCAGGGAAGGGCACAGCTGTGAGAGTCCATGGACAGGTCCATTTACAGCTCTGCTGGGTGGAGAGCAGAGGCTGGTGGTTTCGGTCAAAAGACAGCGTACCTCTGTTAGCCCTTGAGTTACTCACCACGAGGCCAAGAAGTGGTTTACTGTTTTGTCAGGCCTGGGCAGAGGTTTAGCTGCCATGACCCTCCAGCCATGAAATGCAGAAAGCCTTGTTCTTCTGCACAAGAAGAATAGAAAAGCAGGTTCCTTTGCCCAAAACTTAAATCTAAATCTGAAATTGTCACTGTACTCCTACCAGAAGATCACTTAAGAAGTGTGAAAATGGAGTGCTTTCACTCTGTACCTTCTCCCTGCTCCAGAAAGTGTCTACAGAGAAGCCTGAGAGCTGTGGAGCTGCCACAGCCTTGCAGGTACATGTTTGCTGTGACCTCCCGGGCAGGATGTGTGCAGCA
Organism: Eurypyga helias; assembly: GCF_000690775.1. Classification (NCBI taxonomy): domain Eukaryota; kingdom Metazoa; phylum Chordata; class Aves; order Eurypygiformes; family Eurypygidae; genus Eurypyga; species Eurypyga helias. The sequence continues at coordinate 11,468 of NW_010240665.1, read as the reverse complement.
CCGTCAGGCTTTTATCTGTCCCAGAGTTTGCAGCAGGAGCTAGAGAGGCCACAGAGCTCCTTGTTCAAGTCATAAACTGAGGCAAAGATTTCCTTTCCTGTGCATGCACCAGCACACACATACTCCTCTCCCCTGCGACGTTAGGCAAGAAGATGAATTTCACCTAGATGGAGGCATCTGATGGGGTTTAGCATTTCCATGGCTCCGTGCGTGTGACTGAGCTCACTGACTGCAGTCGGATGTTGTATAATGCCTTCTTCATTCTTTACATTCAGTACTACCCAGTTTGGTTTACACCCACCAAAAATCTTTTCCATGTTTTTCTTCCTTACAAGGAAAATAAACTTGTAAAGAGGGAGAAGTGAAGGGTTACATCTGGAGGGAGTTATGGCTGGGGCTCAAAGGAACAACTGGAATGTCTGTAATGCGGAAGTTTCTTCCACGCAGCCATTTTTCTCCTCTTCTTGGGAAGTACAGATACATGCTGCTGCTGTTCACAGCGCGCAGCCCCAGTGCAAATTCCGGGGGGGAGGATGGCAGCAGCATCCCGGCTGAGAGCAGGGGTGGTGATTTACATCAGTGCTACCCACTCAGCCTCACGCACATCTCAGCATGAGAAACTTTACCTGTCTTGAAGCTATTTATAAGAAGCCACAGCCGTAATAGTAGCAGCAAATTTTAAAATTGGCTACTTTTGATACTTTTTGGTACGTATTTCTGACAAGCGGAGTGCTTGCAGACCCCACTGAAGTGTGGCATCGGGGGTGTTTGGCAGATGAAAAGACCCTTTGCATAGATGGTGACTTGGAGATCAGCAGCACCAAGTCTGCCACCGCCTTGCAGCTTTATTCGCCTCTGACAGATACTGTGTTGGAGGGTGACACCTTCCACCTTCAGGCTCAACTCTGAATTTTGAGGATCATATGGGATGAAAAGACAGAAAAGGAAAATACTTGGTTTTGGTGTAAATTAGTGATGTGAAGACTGGGGAAATACAGGTATGGAGGATCCAGCCTGCATCTCTTACACGCCTATGATATTTGTTGGACCACAGTCCTCATAGGTTCCGGGTTTTTTTGTTTCATGAAGGTGAAAGACACGCAATTCAAAACCACTCTCTTCTCAAGCTGATGTAGTTTGTCATTAATTTTTTTTAAACAAAAGCTTGCTTTTTGATCCTGAAATTCAAGTGTTTATCTGCATCTGTTTTTATTTTTAAATTCCTCTTTAAAAATAAGAAACTAGCCCAGATACTAAACCGCTTAAAACCAACTCAGTTTCTGAAAAGAAGGGTCAATGTTTGGAGCCCTTAATACTTACTTAAGAACAAGTCACAAAGTTATTCTAAATTAATGTGGTATCTGTAAAACCATTATCTCTGATTTTTTTTACACACAGACCTACAATTTTGAAATGTTTATAAAAACTAATTTTGGAATAATGAAAGCCAGAGAAGAGAAAAAAAAAACAATCTATGAAGCAATAATATCTACAGTGATAGGGTAGGTTGGGGTTTTTTTTCCATTCCTAATGCCTGGAGTATTTGTAAGATACAGTGTCCTGCACACTGTTCTTGTTTTGCTTTTCCCACAAGCACGTCAGACTCAGGACAAGGTTCTGTGTAGAAATACTGAACTCTGCTTGTTTTTAAAAATGCCATTCTGTGGGGAATGGAAACTACCCTTCCCCATTGCAGATCTTTCGTCTGAGATATTCTGGCCTCTATTTGCAGTGACTTTTTCTTTCCTTTCTAAATTGTCTATCATAGAACAAAACTATTCCAAAGTGAAAGTATTGATTACAAAAAGAATTTGCTATTCACTTCAGTATTTAGTGTATTTTTGGAAAAAACTGTGAGCAGAACAGCTACCAGTATTCCAAAAGAGCAACATCTGCAGCACATCTAGCAACTGGCTTTCCAACCACTCCCATGTGTGCTCGACTTGTTCCTGCACCATCTCCAGTAACTATTCCTGGTAGTTATGTGTGTCACCAGAATGGATGTGGAGGAGCAAGTGTGTGTAAAAATGGTGAAAAACCCTGGGGAAAAGTTAGGAAAGAGACATTGAGATCTCCTTGTTCACTCCTGAAACAAATCCCCTGGCCCCAGCATGACAGCTATGAAAGCACTGGCCTGACAGTCCATCATCAAGAAACTAAAGACGATCCTGTACCTCAGATTTTCCCATTCTTCATTCCTGAGGGCTTATCTGCATCTCCTCAACATCCAATTATGCAGGAATTAATTACACACTATGTTAAATTCATCTGACAGATATTAGGACAGCTATTTAGCTGTCCTCACTGTTGAAAGTCCATGTCTCATTTGCAGTATAAATTTATTTAACTTAACTTCAGCACACAATTGTTACCTCTTCTGAAAAAAATCTACTTAAAAAATCTATCGTCTGAGTTTTAAGCTATAGATAGACAAGAACAGGTTTCCCCATCAATGCAGGTTAACTGGCAAAAAAATCTGTTACCTCCACTACACTATTAACACACTACTGAGCCCTTTAGCAGCAAGCTTAGAAGCCAGAGCCGTTAGCGCTGGAGAATACAGGGTTACTCAGGAAACTACGGGGCTTACTCCAGATGAAAGTGTTCCAGGACACCCTCCTTTTGAGGGACCAAGTTAACCCTGAGAGTTAATGCAGGGTCTGTTCTTGCCCTGCTTAGCTGAAGTCCAGCAAGGAAGAGACAAATCATTAACGTTTTACTCACACTAAGAAACTGTGCTGCTGCCAGTGATGGTTTGAGCCAGTCTCAACGACAAAGACAAGCCTGATTCCTTCTCTGGTAGAAGGTAAGTTCCTGGGCCCGAGCCAGTCATCTCTGGGTCCTGTGCTTGTAGGTGTCTTTTCTGCTTTAAATAAATGCACTTAGAGGTGAAATGTGTTGTTCTGAAATGAATGCTGAGTTTCAGGGAAGTGGTGTGCTGTGCAGCCAGAGCAGGGAACACAGGGGAGCACCTCTGCCACAAAAAGTTAAGTTGTTAGTCAGTTGTAGAAGCAAATTCCTGTTTGGAGGCACTAAGTTTAATGGTAAATCGCAGCTACAGAAGACTTGGGAGCACTGAAGCCCAGATTGCATCCCTTTGCCATCACTAAGTCAGAGTTGCTACCGAAACCTCCCTTCTTCTCTCCAGATGGAGAGCAATGGGGGGGTGGGAAGGAGGAGGGGGATCGTGTCTTCGTGGGTACCTCGGTCGGGGTGGGAGGGCAGCAGCTGTGAGCTTTGCGGCTGTTCTTAAGGTCTTTCACAGCTTTCTTAATGAAAGAGGAAAGGGAAATTGGAAGCTGGAAGTTGATGAGCAGTCTAGCTTACCCCATTTCTGGCTTCCTCATGTTAGAAACACACAAAATATAGTGGGAGATACGATGCCTCTCTGTAACATTTGTGTTGTAAATGTGTTAAGAGTTATAACTATGCGTGCCGATACTCTGAAATGTAAAATGAGTGCAATTGTACTTCAACAGTTTGGCCTTCACTCCTAAAATGGAAAGCAGCCATGGAATTATTTGCCATGACAAGAATAAAATAAATCTTGCATGCAGCACAGGTTTGAGGGGAGAAGGAGAAGGACTTTATATATAACCATGCACAAAGGATCCTGATTTGGCAGGGCTTCCATTGGTTTTTTTGGGGAAATGTTTCTTATCAAGATGTCTATCTAGGATCCTCCTCATATTTTCTGTTCCTTAGGGTTTTCCCTTAAAGAAAATGTTTTAAAAATCTAGATAGAAATGCAATTTTTACTCTTTACCTTTTCAGGCTCAGAGCAGCCCTAGGTTCTGTGCTCCCCAACACAGACTGCCAGGAAAAACTGTTTATTAACAAATTAAGCTCTTGTTTCATCCCTTCTTTACTCCCTTGTCCAGTCATCCAGATTAATTCTGGGTTGAGAACATAATTTAGAGCATTTATTGCTTTCCCTCAGGCCTGAGTACATCTATTTTTTAAAGGAAATACTTCATAAATAATACTTTGCTTAAATAAGTGTGCAGCAGAAGCTGAATTGTTGTGTACCTTCTCCACCCAGGCAGCCTGCAAACGCCCAGCTTCATGGAAAGGGCCTCATCCCTGGGGCAGGAAGCCAGGACAGCAGCTGAGATGTTTTACTCAGGTAATGTTGGTGGGGTGCTTTTCTCGGGTGTAACACACAAACAGCCACTGCACACATACCCGAGGCAGTCCTGCCAATCCTACTAATACCCCGATATACACTACTCTGTGTCCTAATACGTCATGGGCATGCACCTCAGAGGACACCTCCCTGTAAACGAGCTGCCTTCAAAGTGCACGGGGGTGCATGGGCCCCCCCACCTCAGAGTCCTCTCCTCTCTGGCAGCTGAAACACCAGGCCAGCACCACCAGCAGCACAGCCCTGCCATGCTGCGAGGGCTGCTGCATCCTCTTCACTCCCACTAACACACATCACACCGGCACAAATGACAAATGTGCTGAGGGGAATGAGATTAGATAAGGAATAAGGAAGGAGGAGGAGACAAAAGAGAAATACACGCCTTTTGCTGACATGTCATCACTGGAACATCTGCGTTATGTCTGGGTGTACTAATGATCTCTTCTCTGAAACCTCACTGCGAGACAATTAGGGCTGATAAATCATAAGGGGTTTTTTGGTTTCAAGATCCCAGATGCTAGGGGGGGGAAAGAAGAAAAAAATAAAAGGAGAAAAGAACGGACACTTTATCTCACCTTAAATCTGCCGAGTGCTGACACAAAAAGTATAACTTTAAAAAGATAGTGGAGTGTCATAAAACACAAAAAGGGCAGGAGTTTTTCCACTTTTGTCTGGATTCCAAGTCATACTCAAGACATTCTTCATGATTCTCTCCTTAATTTTTGGGGGCGAGGAAGAAGCTTAGTCTTTAGGAGTTGTGTATATATGCTCTGACTGATGAACTCCTTTATGCACACATGAGCTTGTTCATCCAATAAAAAGCCATTTCAAAAAATCAAACCATAAATTATGGGATGATTTCATTGCAAAGGTTAGAGGAATGTCAGAATTGTTTGCTAATGTTTATTCTTTCCCTCTATAGGACATACTCTATTAAAAGACAGTATGTATCAGGGGCTTTTCCAGTGGTGTTTGGACACACTGTCTCCTGCACCCACGTGCACAAGTAGGAAGCAGAACACAACTGTTTGTGAAGTTGTAGCTGGATGAACTATCTGCAACAGATAGCCTGATTAGCCTGATCCTTGACCCTTTCCACAAATTCTCCAATAGTTGATCCTGGCATTTCCTATTAGTTGGTTACTGAGATTTGTCAGAGCAAGGGACAGACGGGAAGAGCTGGGTGTTAACTGTGCCACTGCTCTGGAGCTGGAGCAGCTCCACACCTTTCAGAGACCCAGGAGGAGATGGGTGAGAAGTTTACAAACACTGAGCAGCAAGTCAATGCACCACAAAGAAGACATTATTACTCATGACAGCTCAGTTTTCTCAGGACTGTTCCATTATTTAACATCTTTGTCAGCAACATGGATGGTGGGATCAAGTGCACCCTCAGCAAGTTCGCTGATGACACCAAGCTGTGTGGTGGGGTCAACACGCTGGAGGGAAGGGATGCCATCCAGAGGGACCTGGACAGGCTGGAGAGGTGGGCCACTGCCAACCTCATGGAGTTCAACAAGGCCAAGTGCAAGGTCCTGCACCTGGGTTGGGGCAATCCCAAGCACAAGTACAGGCTCGGTGGAGAGTGGATAGAGAGCAGCTCTGAGGAGAAGGACTTGGGGGTACTGGTTGATGAAAAACTGAACATGAGCTGGCAGTGTGCGCTGGCAGCCCAGAAAGCCATCTGTATCCTGGGCTGTATCCAGAGAAGTGTGGCCAGCAGGTCGAGGGAGGTGATTCTGCCCCTGTACTCTGCTCTGGTGAGACCCCACCTGGAGTGCTGCGTCCAGCTGTGGAGCCCTCAATATCAGAAGGATATTGACCACTTGGAGCGAGTCCAGAGGAGGCCATGAAGATGCTCAGAGGGCTGGAGCACCTCTGCTATGGGGACAGGCTGAGAGAATTGGGCTTGTTCAGCCTGGAGAAGAGAAGGCTCCGGGGAGACCTTATTGCAGCCTTCCAGTACCTGAAGGGGCTACAAGAAAGCTGGAGGGAGGCTTTTTACAAGGGCCTGTAGTGACAGGACAAGGGGTGATGGTTTTAAACTGAAGGAGGGTAGGTTTAGTTTAAATATTAGGAAGAAATTCTTTACTGTGCGGGTGGTGAGGCACTGGAACAGGTTGCCTAGAGAAGCTGTGGATGCCCCATCCCTGGAAGTGTTCAAGGCCAGGCTGGACGAGGCTTTGAGCAACCTGGTCTAGAGGAAGGTGTCCCTGCCCATGGCAGGGTGGTTGGAACTAGATGATCTTTAAGGTCCCTTCCAACCCAAACCATTCTGTGAATCTATGAAACAGGGTGCAGTGATACAGCCTGGTACAAGGCTACAGCAAACTCGAGAGTGTGACCCACAAATACAAGCTCAAAGCATGCCAGTACATGAACAAGGTGGCTTCTGTGTGAAGTGACCACAGATCAGCACAGCAAAATATCCTGATTATACTCAGCAGAGTACAAAGCAGCTGGAAAAACACCAAAATAATTTACAGCTCAGATACCATCACACTTGGGCTGTAAGAGAAGAAAAGCTGCACTTCTACTCATTGTCAGTATTTTGAAGATATGATTTGATGAAACTCAGAACTGCATTTTAGTAGATTCATTATTCTAAAATCACAAAGAGGTTGCAGAAAAGCAGATTCTCTGTAGCTGGACAAGTCTGCTGAAGTTGGCCATTAACATGATACCCTAAATATCTGCTACTGAGACCCTGCTGTCTTCATAAAGAGTCAAAGAAGCATGAGACAGAGAAGACCTGCGAGGTCATCTACAACATCTCCTTGACAGTGTTTGTTGTTTTGTTCCTCCCTGGTTTCCCATGGCTTAATTTAAACTTGTCCTTATTTCCTTCCTTCTTATCAACCATATGAATCTCCTTTAAAATAACTGCCCTCCTCCTCGGTATCAGATCAGATAATAGAGTACATATTTCATGTCTTTCTCTTGTAGAACCTGAGATTAATCTGTTTCCATTAAGAGCTCAACTGCAGTTAATCACTATTGTCCCCATCTCTTAATTTTTGCTTGTGCTGTGCACTTCGTTTTTTGTCAGCTGTGGCAAATAGTTCCCCTCTCCCATACCCACTCATCTGTGAAATTTCTCTTGCATTCAGTAACATAACTTTTTAAAATCATCTCTTTAATGATCAGTGAATATTAGGATCTGCATCTGATTTTATTTTCATTAAAACCAGCACTCATGGACTTCTTGGCCAAGATAATGCCTGTTTTCACTTGGTCTTCGTTCCAATCCTGCTCTTCCTTGCTTGCAGGTTCAATAGCTTGCTTCCTTTGTAATTCCCTTGAGGCCAACAACAATGTTTTCTCTTGCTCTTTCTTGCCTTGTTCCCACTGATGAACATTTAATCTACTTGTAATGCCTCCATCATTATTTCTTGTAACACTTCTGTTTTCACCCCAAAGCCTGGGTTGTCGGCTGCTTGGCAAAGCTCTCCTAACATTTTCTAAAGGAAGTTGATCTCTGGATAACAAATGCTAGTTACAATGAGAAACTAATGACCAGTCACAATTAACTGCCCAGTTACTAACAACTCTTTGCTTTGATCTCGTCTTCTTAACTATGCTCATGTAAAATGTTGCTGAAAATTATAGCAGTTTTTCAATAGATTTCATTATACTGTAGCACAAATATATATAAAATGCCATTATCAGCTGCATTAGTAATCTGATGTGCAGTTATAGGGTTATAATTGATTGCCAAGGTAACCTTGTGGATACTCCGATTCCTGAAGCAGGAGAAAACACAGTAAAGATGAGTAATTTTCTCACCTTTATAAGCTGGTTATTCAAACAGCCACATGAAAACATGAATCTGAATCATCTCTGCGTGCAAAAGTTGAGGAAATCTCAGTATTTGCAGTGTCTTTACTGCATTTTCAATTTCCTGAGGATATAAGAAAACCTGAATATACTGAGGCCATCTACTTTGGCGTGGTCAAACTGTTTTGAACATGCCGCTGTCTTAAGCTAATAAAGGCTGGGCAGGCTGCGCATAGTGCCTGATGCATGTAAGAGGGAGGGGCTCTCTCCTCTGTCACAAGTACCTCTAGATTTTTTTTTCTGAATTTACATCTTTTTCACTGAACTTCAGAGCAAAGATGCATTCCAATATCCTTGCAGGTACTTAGGATTTTAAAGCTGTCCCTTGCTAGAATGTTTTAATGGCTTTTGCATTGCTGTGACGCTGGCCATCTCTGCTGAGTTAGATTCCAATGAGCTTCTTTTGCTCCAGCTTGCTTGAAAAAATAATCCATAAGATTTTTCAGGGAGCAGCACATCCTCCAGAGAACAGGCTTCCATCATTGTCTGTGTCAAAAAGCTTCCAAATCAAAAGTTGAAACAAAGTCCTTTGAGACTATCAAAACAAAATGCTCTGACTTCACCCGAATGAAATGTTCTGATAAGTCCACTTTGGTATTCCCAAAATTCAAGTCTGGAGAATACTTGGTATACAGGGGCATATGAATTTTGACTTTTCATTCCAGCTGAAGATGAAAGCAAATTCAGAGGCTAATTATTTTTCCCCCAGAACAGAACTTCAGCATTTCAAGCAGCTCACAGCAGATTCACATTTACAGTGCGGATTTCCTGTCTCCTCCACAACCTTCTCTAGGAGTTTGAGGCTAAAACTTTCTGCTCCCCTCCTCAGTAGATGAACTGATTAAAACAATATCTGATCTTTAGTAACTGAAGGCTATAGCTTAAAAAAAACCCATCATTTCCCTCTGCCCTTTATTTTTGTTTGCCCAAGGGAGCGTAGAAAAAGCAAATGTTATCTACAGGCATTTTTTGGGGTTTCAGAGGCCGCATGCACAAAGCTCCCCCATTCCTTGGAGTTGCAACCCCTTTCCCTCTAGCTCTCTGTGCTATCTCCAAAATCCTTCCTCTCGTTATGTGTTGTGCATCTTCCAAAACAAACACAACTGCGGAACCACGGGATAGCTTCAGATTGCAAAGTTTAGGATCAAAAACTGCATTGGCTTTAGGCCAGAGGCAGCGCTGCTGCACATGGGGATTTGTGTTAAATCTCTCTGAAAGGCTGCTATTTTTTCCATTCCCCTGTAAATACTAGAGCAGTGCTCACAACAACGCCTGCATGTTTTTCAAGAAGCAGCAGCCACTTGGTTTCATATTTTGATGAACACAAAATGTTCCTGCAGCAATTTTTAGTGGGAATACTTTACCTCATAAACAAACAATGAAATAACACTCTAGAGGATGTGGGGTGGTTATTGGTATAGTCAGGAGGGCAAAACCCAGTTCTGTTGGACTTTGATTGTGTTTCTCGGATGGGAGCGTGGGGAACTGGGATTCCAGTTCAGATTGTTGCTGTGTTCATTAATAGGTGGCTGCGCGTTGCGCAAGGTGGCATAACCCATCTGCTGCGTTGCCCAAGCCACCGGCGTGGAAGAAGCAAACGGCTTCACACCGTCACAGCGCTGTCGCTCAGCTCCTGAACAGCCTCTTCAAACGGCTTAAGTACCAGCTCCCCAGGTTTTGCGGGAGAAGGGAAACTGCACATGAACTCTGCATATCAGCAGCAAGACCGCTTATTTTAGAATAAGCTTAGCTTCAGCTAGCAAACTCCTAAGATTTGTTAGTTCAAAGATGAATCAGGAATATGTGGAAATCAGCACCGTTTGCACAAATGGGAATCAGGACACACAGGGCAATCTGTACGTTCTGTGCCATAATGTGTTTTCTTACCTCGCGGGAAAGTGGGGGGACTTAGGGCAGATGGGTGCAGGCAGACACGTGTTGGCTCTGCCGGCCCGCTGAGCTGGCAGGAGCGGAGCCCGCTCCCACCTGGCAGCTGTGCCATTGCATTAGCGTGGCACTGTGCCGAACCTAAGGTACACTGTCCTCGTTACAGGGCTGTTACTCAACACTGTCCACCGTAAGGCCCCACGACTCCAGTCAAACGTGGGAAATGGATACAACTTCTTTGAGAAGCCATCAAATAAATGGTCATCACGCATTGCAGGGTTAACTGTATGCTTAAAACGAGGTTTGGAAAATTAAAAATACGTTTTAATAACAATTTCTTCTCTTCTAGGCTATTCGTTTGACTCACCTCTTGACTTGCCTCTCAAGGCTTAGTCCTACTCGCTCTCCAGTCACCTGTACAGTCTTCCCATAAAAAGAGAGCAAATATAACTTGGTGTTCTGATGTAAAAAACAATTAGGAAAGAAAATTTTCTGTGGCTGTAGGACATTTCAGATTTGTCTCAAGGAACAGCTCTCATGATTCCCCATTTTATGTTACGAATCTTGTGGAAGCATGAAGAAAAATCAGAACTGGGCCACAGAACCTGGTATGTTTTCTCAGATTTAGTACGTCCTCGCTTGCCAGTGTAATTCAAGACAGACAGATAATGTGAAGAAAGATATTTTATTACACACACAGGTAATGGCAAATTGAGTTTACAAATCTCCCCTTTGGGTGACACTGTCTTCCACTATGTTAGCACAGCCTCAGGTAGGATGTGCCTGTCAGTGCTTCCTCAGCACAACTGAGAGTAAACTCAGCAAAACTGCCTGAAAATTGGAAATACTAGACAACATACAGTCTCCTTTCTACCTGCTTATGATAATTTCAAGAAGTCTCAGGAAAAAAAATAAAATCCACAACACACCTTTATGTATGTAATTTAAATGTTTCGTTTAAAACAGTACACAACAGCTTTGGCCAGAAGTCAGGCTGACAGCTGTAGCCAGCTGCCCGCGAACGGTGGGTCCCTCAACCCTCTCGGAGGTGAACATAGCAGCCAGAAAGCCAAAATTCCCTAATGCTGGACAAAATATGGTTTGGGGGATGAATGAGAGGTGCTAGCAGAAGCAGCCCCAACCTCAGCGGTTGCTTGGGTCAGCTGTGGCGCTGGGGGAGGAACAGTGCCTCAGCTGGGGGCCATAAACAGCACTGCTGAGCCACCTCACTGGCACAAGGGTGTTCCGGGTAATGCTGTGTCGTCACGGTCAAGCAGCAGGGTTGAGGAGAGCTGTCCTAATGTTCAAGTATCTGTTTGCACTGTAAGACACAGATGAAGTACGCTGAAGTAATAAGAAAATAAATAAATTGAAATATTTAGAACCGTATGCAGTGGGTGCTCGTGCTCACGCATCACCCAGAAGAAAGCAGCTGTTGTTTGCTTTGAGGAGAAATAAAAGCTGGATGATAAAATGGGTGCGTGCCCTGAGGCTGAGAGCTGTCCTTGGAGCCCTCTCTTTGCCATCAGTCGGGCTGTGCCCACCCACGGTGGCCGGGCGGAGGGCACGGTGGGCCCGGGGCCAGCGGTGAGCCCGAGGC
>NW_010240664.1:0-4816 GCF_000690775.1 Eurypyga helias | reverse complement strand
ATATACTTTCATATATATGGGGGTTTTTTTTCATCAATATCTTGCAATTATCAGTCACCTGAGACCACATAGATTTTCAAGTCCTGCAGAAACTACCACTATTATCTCAGATTTTTCCTGCTGGCATTTATGAAATGTATTTTTAAAGCTTTCAGCTTCTCCTGTCTACATCACCAGAGGCAATGTACTTCATGTTCCTAAGGCTCACCATCACAAGAAGAACTGGAGTTGTCACAGTTGTTCAAAGGATAGATCCTGCACTAAAATAATTTTTTGGGTTTTGTTTGTTTGGTTGTTTTTTTGTTTTCTTTTGTTTTGGTTGGTTAGCGGGTGTTTTGGGGTTTGGTTTTTTTTTTTTTTTTTAATCTTAGCTCTTTGTTACAAAGATGATAGTAACTGTGCTGGATATCTGGGTCTAACAAAAATACACCTACTCTGTTTGTAAAAGCTGATCTTCTAGACTTACTAAACACAAGCTGCTACAGGTTCTCTGTTGTTTCAAGATATTTTCTTTTCTATAATAGACATTTTCTATGCAAGATTTTTCAGCTTGAGTAATGTTTGCCTTCTGAGTATGATATAGTGGAATGCAAACATAATTTCAACTCCACACAACACTTATTAACCAAATGGAAATGTAGACTCCATATGAACAACTAAATCTGTCTTCAAACAAATTATAATAACATTATGATAAATATTGTCTAAACAGATAAGAGCCACGGAAAATACCACAGTATGATTATCCATTAATCAAATATCCAGAACTCAGTATCAAGAATGTGTTTACCATATGATACAAATTCTTGGTATAATTAATTGAAAGAAAGAATGTTAAATTTTATGCATTTGGGAATATTTTCAAATATGGATTTTTTATTTTGTTATAGCCAGCAACCGTAATTGAACAAGGTTTTTTGCTTTGATGGAATATATGCTATTTTATATAAAATATTTTTATTTTAGCAACAATACTGACCATTATCTTCATCACTATAAAGACACCTCTACAATGATCAGTCTGAGCTATTTTCTGAATGCATTATATGCAAGGAACAGTCAGGCATTGTACAGTGTAGGATGCATCCCTCATTTAGTCTTCAAAGGACAGGTTTAAGCAACCTACTCAGAACAAACCACCTCAAAGGGATTAGGTTTTTTGAGTCATGAGCAGGATACATGATTCCTACTCTGCCTAACAATCAACAACTGAGATCCTTTCTCTTCATGCCACTATGCTTGCAGATTTCTGTTTCATCCATGCTCAGTATTCTTTTTTCCAGGCCAAAGAATCTTAGTCTATGCAGTCATTTCTTTCATACCAGCTGTCCCCTTATTAATCTTTTAAATCATCATTCTCTGAATCTTTTCCAGTTCTATTATATAATTTTTAAAATGGGTGATCAGGTCTACACAGAAGAGGCGGACAAAACACATATTTACACAGTGGGATAATGAGATTTTCTGTCTCATTTTCTACAAATTAAAATTCTAACATTTCATTTGAATCTTTGTTCCTGAGGATTGAGCTGATATTTATAAACAGTTTATAACCTCAAGCTTTTGTCCCCTAGTAACCCACAGAGAATCATCTAACATGGAAGGATGGAGAGGAAATGAGTAACAACTTCTGACCATGTCAGAGAAAATTTTAAATGGCAAGACCACATACAAGACACAATGGACAAATTTAGAAGGTCTGGAAATGGAAACCACCACTTCGTGTTTGACCAACTATTTTGTGTGTTTCTCGTTACGCATTTGGTAGTGCAATGCATTTTTTCTACCTGTGATAAAGAGATGCTTTCTGTAGTTTTAGTTTGGTATGCTTGTATTGCAGAACAATGTGATCTTTCTCTCAAACAAAATGAATATTGTTTTTTTGTCTACTTTAAAAAAAATTGTGAAAAATCATGTTTTTCAGAAACATGTCTCCAAAATTACACATAAACTTTTTGCAGTGTTTATTTTGAGCTTAAATTTGTAGGTCTGTGTGAGAAACAGACAGAAAAAGGTGAACATACAGTACAGATTCATAATTTTCCTTTTGGAATGTTTAAAATATGGATGTAAACTGAAGAAAAGTACACTTTTTATTCATTTATATGACATTTGTAAATGAGCCACTGACAGATCAACATTGGAAATGTAGAAGCAGCACAGGAATTTTATAAGAACTCAACAGTTTTGCAATATTACAATCATCCTTCTTCCACCAATTCTAAATGAAATGTTAGCATGTTTTGTTTGTTTCCACATCATGTCAATATTTTTCCTTTTCCTTTCTTGAAAAATAATAGGAGTGTAGAGAGATGGAAAAGAAAAAGTGCATTGGTAAAGTAAGCTTCAGAAATCAGTCAAAATATTTCACTGGATCATAGGTAGGAAAGGTCATTTAGTCCAACTTCTGGCTTAAAGCAAGGTCAGCTATTAGGTCAGACAAGGTCACTCAGGGCTCTCCCAGTACCTTGGCTTTATATTTGGTTAGAATTTTAAGTATATGTTGAAGACTTTTAAAGCTACCTGAATAGGCCAAGCCATTCCTAAATGGATGCTTTGAGTATCTAGAGGGAATATCTCGAAATATGCTTATAATTTTTTACTAAGAAGCTACTGCAGAGATTCTTTTCTAAGACATTGACTTTGCTGTGCCAGCTCAACATCTGTCATTTTAACTTTCAGAGATTTCCAGGTGTCATGGTTTAACCCAAACCAGCATCTACACTGCAGCTGGGTGGAACGGCCCTACCTGGAGTTTCTGACAGAAGGCACCAGGAGAAACTTGGAGTCAATCCCTAAGGTTTTGGATTTGGGGTCACAGAAAATCTGAGGCCCACTATACTCCACCAGAGAAAGAAATACTGGCAGCATATGCACTGGAGTTCCATCTTGTCCAGTACACCAGCACAGGAAGTGTAGTGATGCCATGGACATCTGCCAGCGCAGGCGCATAGCCAGTGCCGCTATCAGAATGTTCCCAGGGACAGCAGAGTAAGATAATAAGCAGTACAACAGTATGACAAGCAGTGAAAGCAACAAGCAGCTGCTAATGAGCACTAGACTCTAACATACAGTAAGGAAAGTAAGCCCCATAGCAAGTACAGAAGTTTACCAATTAAACAGCAATAACAGCTATAAGAGCTATCTAGCACATTCCAGTCCAATCTGTTATTATCTTGAACACTTCAAGTCCCGCCCTGGGTACTGAAAAGGAGTGTCATAGTTTAACCCTAGCCAGAAACTAAGCATCACTCAACCACTTGCTTACCTCTCATTCCCTCCCTGGTTGTATGGGAGAGAGAATCAGAAAAGTGAGAAATCTCATGGGTTGAGATAAAGAGAGTACAATAGGTAAAGTAAAAGCTGCTCACACAAACAAAACAAACCAAGGAATTCATTCACTACTTCCCATCAGCAGGCAGGTGTTCAGCCATCCCCAGGAAAGCTGGCCTTCATCAATTAACCATGCTTATGGTTAATTAGGAAGACAAAAAATGTAAACCTGAATGTCCCCCCCTTCCACCTTCTTCCCCCAGCTTTATATGCTGAGCATGACATCATATGGTCTGGAATATCCCTTTGGTCATATGGGGTCAGTTTTCCCGGCTGTGTCCCCTCCTGACTTCTTGTGCACCCCCAGCCTACTCACTGGTGAGGTGGTGTGAGAAGTAAAAAAGCCCTTGACTCTCTATCAGCACTGCTCAACAGTAACGACATCTTTATGCTATGGACACTGTTTTCAGCACTACTCCAAAACACAGCCTCATAGTAACTACTCTGAAGAAAATTAATTCTACCCCAGCCAAATGCAGCATACCAAGAAAGATCCCTTTTCTTCCCTTTTTTCTCTTGTACAGCAGGTTAGAAAAGAAATAAGACAAGCAGAGTACATAATTAGACACTTTTTGGTTTATGGCAGTTTATTAAGGGTTTCATTCTTCCAAGATGAGAAGTATATCATCTTTTGATGAAGTCATTTATATGAGGCACTACCTTTGGTGATAATGCTCCAGACACCACATGAAGAAGGTTAGAGGTTAACAGAGTAATTTAACTTCATATTAAAGAAAATCTGTTGATGATAGATAAGGTACAGATATCACATGATCTGAATAATCATATGCTTTTTTTTGTTTGTTTGTTTTTTAATAAAAGATATTATCATGCTGCCTATTTATCTGTTACAAGCTAAATAGCCCGGGCAGTACTCTGAGGATCCAATTTTGTATGACAATTAACTCTTTCTTGACTAAAACCAGCACAACTCTGTTACTTATTCAACATAGAAAAGGCATACAAGAATAACACCAAATTAGCACTGGGTCAAAATGTTTTATACATTAATCGGGAGAAATGGTTTACACAGGGTTAGTGAAATGAAGTAAGAACTGAGTTCATTGAAAATATTCACCTTTATATTTCTCAATGGGTGAAGAGTTGATACTCGAGGATGTTTCAGCCAAGGCTTCATCAAGGTTTTCTGATTTCACAAACTTGAGAGTTTATGAGTTCCAAGAGGCATCCCACTCAGAGGAAGATACTGGGCCCAGCCCACTGTAGTCCACGAGAACTCAAAGGGCCTCACTTGGGACCACAGTTTATAGGATCATGAGAGGATGACTTCAGACCATGACATGAGTGAATCTTGTAATCGAACTGAACTAAAGAGCACTTTTCAAATATTCTTATTAAAATAAACTTTTTTGCCCCTAATATCCACAATTCTGATCTTTTAAGCAGCGTAAACTACTCTCCTTCGTGACAATATAATATTATGAAATTATATTATCTTTCTAATTTTAAATTTGAAAAATAT
>NW_010240663.1:47258-58183 GCF_000690775.1 Eurypyga helias | reverse complement strand
AGGCGGACGGGGCAGCGGGAAGCACCGAGGCCTCTCCCGCGGTGGGGCACGATCAGTCCTTCATTTGTCTGGGGGGGATCAGCCGGCTGCGCCCGAAGCGCGAGGGGCGTCCTTCGCCTCGGCTGGCAAGGGCGGGGCGAGTCCCGGTGCCCGGCGATTTAGGGATCGGTGGCGAGACTGTAAGGACAGCCTGCACTTACTAAGGAGGCGGTCGCAGTGATGAATTTCAGTCATTAAAATGATTTCATAACAAAGAAACAAAGGAAGCGGATCTTTTCTTCTCGTTCTCGTGAACAGTCTCAGCTTTGCAGATATTGATTCTTCTTGCTTGGACAGGCTTTATTTATTTTCTATCACAGACTTGAATGTTTAATTTTGGTGAATTCTATTTTAGCCCTTTTGCTTTCATCTTTTTTGAATGGCCAGCGATGGAAGTTTGCGTTTTCCCTGTTTTGCTCAAGCCACGATGGTACAGTCTCTCGTCAGCTGCAGAGGTGACAATAGTCTGATTCAAAGCATCTCAGCTTCAGCACACAGTAACTAAGCCCAGGAGTGAAAAGCACTAAAAATGGGAGAATAAAACCTGCCTCCGACACTTGATAAGATTATTATTATGGAACGCAAAAGGCTTTTGCTTTCTTTTCTGCTGCTTTGCAGACCTCATAAGGCCCTGCTCAGATTTCTGCATAGTTAATTTGTCAGTTTATAAATTACCACATTACGTTAACACTGAATGCTTCAAAACACAAATATATGCACAGAGGGCTTGAATATTTGAAGTGTTTTAGTACTATAGGGAACTAGTTTTGTTGTCAAGCTGTGGCAGATATAGAAGTGCTAGGGGATACATGACCATTTCATCAGGACGGTGTCGATGATGGCCTATGAACATCCAAGGGGGGAAATCATCTTTTATCACTATTGTGTACCGTGCAGGTCCAGATGGAGGATAAAACATGCATGAGTTGCCCGCAGCTCTGAAAATAATTATACTCATTTGCCAGAAATGTAGAAAGTGCATCCAACCAAGTTACCACCCATCATAGTGACACTCCGTTTGCATACTGATGAAGTTTAAAGCCAGAGACAATGGTGTTGGTATCAATAGCAGAGGGGGCTGGGAATCATCAGTGCTATAGGATTAATAGCGCCATCATTTTATATTATGCAGCATTTCACTTACGCTGCATATCAAAAAACTCCTGGTGCTGACGCTCACCTCGCTGTTTACAAGATAGGTCTGGGTTAAGACTCCAAACATTACAAGAGATTCTGGGGAATGGGGAGCAAAGACTATTATATCCACCCCCCGCGAAGGGCTTCTCGGCAATTACGTGCAGCGCGCTACGAACGTACACACAGATCTATGTGTGCGTGTATGGTGGGGGAGTCACACATGCCACGCTCACTTGCAGCCTCTCCCTTCCTCTCCAGAGGACTGCACTGGAATATGAACGGAAGACAATATGCACATGCTAAGCTCTGGTGCCACTGCAGAGTAATTGATGAATGGGTTTTTAAAGTGCAGAATGAGAATGAATACAAGTAGGGCCCAGGAGAATAATTCTTTATGTTGCAATCAGCAATGCTTATATGTAGTTGGTTTAATAGTAGAAATCAGCAATAAAGAATACAGACTTTGTTATTTAATCCTTACAAACCGAAAAAGAAAATTATTTTGGAGTACTTCTTCCCTGATAAGATACATTATTTTTAAATTGAATTATTTTTGGAGTGTTACTCATTTTTAAAAAAACCATCAAGTAAAATAACCAACCAATGTTATCATAAAGGAAGATGATTTCCACAATTTCTTTAAATAATTAATTCGAGTTGTATGTGCATGTATAGAAACTATGATGTATTCATAATATGCATATATGCCATTTGGGCTATTCCAGTACTCCCTGCATTCCTTAAAATATTCGTGGTAAAGTACTGTCTCAGTATGATCTTGCATATGTACTTGTTATCACACTTCTAGTTAAAGGAGGTCGTCAAAAATAAAATAAAGCAAACCCTGAAGCAGTTATTTTATCCATTGATTTATATAGGACCTTTTCCTATTCTAATGAAAAACCTTAGATACAGCTTCAAATAGATCAGCAGATATTAAGAAAATAATGTTATCATAGCACGTACCTGAGTGCAGTCAGAAGAATGTCTTGATTATCTATAAAATCGCTACTTTATGGTATACTGCAAGCTAGAGGACACATTTAATAAAAATAAGTAAAGCACCTATTTTTACAAAAACATAGTTTAGGATTCCAATTTTATTTTAGTTCTGGTAAAACTAGTATGTAATCACCATAATGACACAAGGACCTGAAATTATCTGTGATGTAATTCCGTAGATCATTTATGTGACACCAGCAATGAATCAGGCCCATGTGTTTTATCGTTTGATAGAATCTCAACAGTTTGATGCTTTATGCTTTCAAGGCTTTAAAAAAATATCCTTGGAAGAAAAATGGACGTTGGAGTAATGAAAGTTAGCTTATTCAACACTGTAGCTGATTGATCTGGATCTAACTATACCACTAGGCAAAATTATCCTTGTCTCGTGTAATCAAAAAAGAGCAGAAGAGCTATGAACTTGGTGGTCTCACTGCTTGTGGACCCATTTCCTTTTCTTGATGACACATTTTACTAAGCGATAATGCAGTTTTTATAAAGTCCAGCTATCATCAGAGACTGCAGGACAGCATACCCAAATGCTGTCATTAGCGTACACTGCCTTATTAACATGCACTGTGTGCTGGTTGTAGGGAGACTCCTGACATTCTGCTACGTAATGAATGAGAGGAAGTATCTGCAAGTTATTTGGCCAGCAAAAAGTGAAGATGATGATTTGAATAAGGAAAAATCTAGGAACTGATGTGCACTGAGATCAGACCTAGAGTAAATTCCAGGGCCAAAAGGATTTCAAAAATACTTGATTGAACTAAGGGTAGCATAAAGCAATTAAAACTTCATTGTGAAGAGACATTTCTATCAGAAAAGCCAAACAAGGTCATGAGATTATTTTCAGAGCTAATTTGACAACATAATTCAACATCTAAATGGAAAAAAACCTCCAAATACTGAAAAAAAAAAAAAAAATTCAAATCACACCAAACCTAAGAAGACATGACGTTATGCAGTGTTTCTGAAGCCATGATAAGGGAGGTACTTGGCTAAGTAACAAAGCATAAGGGCAAGGCAGAGGAAGTTGAAGACAGGTTTCATAACAAGATTTTCTGAAGCACAGAGAGGCACAAATCTCGTCTTGGAAGTTTCCTTCTTGCTGCCGGAGCCTGGCTCTCAGGGGACCCTGCCAGTCAACGTCTCATCCCTCACCTCCTTTTCCTGAGGAAAGCCATTGCAGAGTCGGGAAAAGGGCAAAGCTCAGCTACTGTTTGACTGGCTGGTCTATTGCCCCCTGGGAAGCAGTACCTCCAAGGGGCCTGAAATGCATGGGTGGGAGCAGCTCCTGTGTCATGCACTGGACCAAATGAAGCAGAAGTATGAAGATGCCTTGTTTCTGCCCAGTTGCTGAACAATACCTGCCACTACCTATAAAACAAACCTCAGAAAAATTCCCGAGTGTCAGAGGGCAGCTGTTCAAAGTGGCATCTTGAAATTGCTGGATGTGGCAAGGACAACTGGAGATGGTTTAAACAAGACTTTCTCCTGTCTCTGCAAGCTGTAACCACCACCAAGGGAGCAGATCATCAGAAATCAGCTATATTTCTGGCAATCAGTGGTTCTCAGTCACTTGATAGTTTTTCAGTTAACTCAGGCAGAGAGGGCTAACTAAGAAACTGTCATACATACAATTGAGGAATACCACGCCCTGTATAAATTACTTGCTTTCATATGACTCCTCAGCATATGGTTTATATGTTTTAAATAGAGACAAGGGGAAGAAAGGGAGAAAACAGTCTTCTGAATTATCAAAGCCTGAGAGGCCAATCTTGCTGTCAGGCTGGAGATGCCCCTTATTATGGATGAGTTCCTTGTGCCAGACACTCTGAGGAACAACCGGAGGACCAAAAATAACTTTGATAAGACCGTCAGAATTTGCCAGCCAAACACAGTCTGCTTCCATCTGAGGGAAAGTAGAGTGTGCTGTTCACTGTGAGTGCTGGGGGATCCGAAACGGCATAAAAATAGACAAGTGGCAGGAAGAGCCATTAGGATCAAAGCTGGAATCGACAAAAACCAGCACTGAGCTGAATACACTATGGCAAAGTACACAAGTCAAGACAGTTCCCAGCATTTAAAAATGGAGGTGTTACATGGATTATACTTAAAAAAATTTCCAAGGATCTGGATAGTGCTCTGCTTAGGTAGAGGGGATGACAGCAGCACCATTAGATCACAGGAAAACCTCTGCAAAGCATCCTGCAGTGTCCTGGCTCAGAGTGAATGGACCATTAGCAGAAAGGCTGGCTGGGAGAAGACATCTAGTCCAGCATTCTGTGCAAAGCGGGACTTTCACCAGCACCAGATCAGCTCTGCCACGGCTTTGCCTACTGCAGTCCTGAAAACCTGAAAGGATGGAGGTTCACCAGTATCTCTCAGTAACCTTTCCCAGGGTTACGCTCTCTTCCAAACTGTTCTCAGATATGATAACAGGATACGAACGTATGCTCGCAGTGATAGAAACTGTGATGTGACCATGGCAAGGAAAGCACAGACAGCAAATGTGACTAATACAACTGAAGACAAATAGGGTAGTTAGGGTAGCCTTTCTTTTTTTTTTTTTTTTTGAACAAGGTTTTTTGATCAAGGATATCAAAGATGCATAAAGGCAAACCTTGACAAGTGTTTTTTGTAACACCGAGATAATTACTGACGTCCCATAGCTAAAGTCTATCTTTTTCATAGTTACATACAAAAAGGATGCTGGTGTTGGTCATACCTCTGTAAGTTCGTACTTGAGGAGTTTTAATGTTACATGCCATAGATATCAGTAAAAACTGGAATTCAGTATGCTTACATAGGCAAGAACGCTTAGTCCTCACATGCAAAAGGTTTCAGAACTTTATTTCTGAGAGGTCAGTGTCAGTGGAGAGTGATCACACAACATGCATCATGATGACCAAAATGAACATCATAAATGTAATTCAAGATTAAAGGGATTTTATTTTCTCTGTAGATTTATGATCTGCTGTTTGAATGCAATCCTGAGAGAGATATAGCTATTGCAAAAGCACTTGGTAGAGCATTTGACAATAGCAATAGAAAAAAACCCCAGGAAAATATTTCATATATGTATCAATCATCTTAAAAAAATATCTCTAATGAAATACGGATTCCGACTGACAGAGATACAGCTGGAAATGAGACCAGACTGGTGGTGATACATGAAAAGTGGAGTTGCTGTAGATGTGTTTATGTCTCTTGGAAAAAACTAAATAACATAGACATGTCACAGATTATTGTTTCCACCATAAAAGGCAATATAACTGAAGATGTGATCATGCATATCACAGCTATTATTACTAGACACAGAAACCTTGACATTGTAATGTCTGACGAAGGCTGCTTGTGTTTGTAGAACAGGACTTTCAAACAAGGAAGCCTTGTTTAGACAAGGTAATCACTAGTCCCTGCTATCCCTCTTTTTGTTTGGTGGAAGTGGTACCAAAATATTAAACATATTTTTTTGTCATGACTATTCATGGCTTCTATTATAGAGCATTACCCAGGAAGTACAAGTCACCCCATACCACCATTCTAGTCAACAAAACCCTGAAAAAAACCAGAATGCCTGTGTTGCTGGAAGGAAAACGGAAGGAAAGGGAAGGTAAGACTATTTCCATTTGAGAAAAACAATGCTATTTGAAACTCTGTCTGCAAAGTATTGGGGCCAGAAAAGGAAGAGCTCCTGTTGTGAAAGGATATCTCCTAAAATGGATGCAAACAAGTGAGTGTAGCTAAGCCATTCTCCCAAATCCAGAAGCCACACACAAACTGGATACAGAATTAAGCATTTTTTCAAGGGAAGGTGTCATACAAGCTTCAATCATTCTTTCCTGAGACAGCTGACAACAGGAAAACAGTTTGGACAGGAATGGAGGGTTTACCAGTATGAGAGGGGCTAGCATCTCTCATTATTTTAGTTAAAACACGGACTACAAGAACGTGAAATGTTTTCTCAGAATGGCTGTTAACTACTATTTATTGTGTGTTTAATTGGAAGAGGTAAGTGCAGGGACCTGAATCTTGAAAAGCTCCAATAGCACCTGGTTGAGTCAGGGGATAGAACCTTTGCCTAGCACAGATTTGATGATCTGGGGCTGAGACAGTGGGCAGACAAGCTTAGCCAGACTTTCGATCCTGAGCAATTAATGAATAATGTAGTCATCTAAATACTGAGTTTCTTGGCAGATCTGGTACTTCTGAATAAGGATAACAAGGCTAATATTCCCCCAGAGGTTAAAATCAGCAACAAGAACGGGTGTCAGTCAGTGTATCTAAAGGCTCCTGCTACCATTAAGACCCACATCTCTATCCAAAAATATATGCTAGCCCTGGTTCTCATAACTAATCAAAGAGATCCATTTTTTGTAATGACCTATTTCTTCACACTCAGAAATAGGAATGAAACCCTGGGAATGTGAAACCTAGATATAGTTTAATTGGAGAGACCAACAAACAAACTGAAAAGGCTTCACTAAATTTATGTCGTATATGATAAAATCATAAAAGAAAGCATACATCAGGGAAAAAAAAAAAAAACCAACAACACCAGAGAGTTGGCTTACTTTTGGAGAAGTAAAATGTTATAATCTCCCAGTCTGAAGAAAACATGCATGAGTTATGATTATTACTACTTGTGGTAAAATACTCATTCTTAGGAATGATTAGAAAAAGGTTAAGAGATGAAGCTGACTATAATGAGGGAGTTGTCTTTAGGGGGGGATTGCAGGAGTGAGGTTCCTCTCATCCTTCTCCCTCAGTAATGGGGTTTTTTGGGGGTTGTAATAATGCAGGTATGAGGTATCAGTGTATTTCAGTTTTTATAATTCCAGTTCTGAGTAAATAAAACATTACATAGTTGATAACGAAAACCTCTAGACCATCTTTTTTTTTTCAGACATGCTTTTCTCCATATGCATGCAATGGATGATAAACCAAAAAAATCGGAAGATACTGGAGGGAAAATTCTCCAGAGAGGCTACGAATATACTGTGTTCAGACCTTAATCCAGATTGTGCACATAGTTCTGTGCATGCAGATGAACTGCTCACTTGAAAAATGCTCACCCAAATAGGGCACATAGTGGCAAAATGAGACACGAATTTTAAAGCAATGCATCCAAGCCTGCATCAGCCCAATCTACTTCAAGGAGCCTCCAAGCAAGTACACACACACACACACACAAAATATCTACCTGTGCAAACCTCATATATCTCAACAACTTGATCTTCCATTTCAACTGTTTACAAACATTTTTCAAACATCATTCGATTGTCCAAAGCCCCCAGCCACTCAACAGTCAGACTAATGGGGCCTCACTTGGAAGCTGGGAGAGCATGAGGAGAAGGGTTATGCCACCCTCACCACCGGTCCTGTCAGCGACCACTGACACACACCTGAGGAACCATGTCTTCCAGTGACCCTGGTGTGGCCGAATGCCCGAGGAGTAATTTCAACAGACACAAATCAATATCGCTGCCAGGCATCAATATGTCTTGTAAAAGTCCTTTCCCTGGATGAGGCATAAATAATTGTGGCTGTTTCTATGCTGACAGATCAGCCCACACCCAGATGCTAGAAAGTGTCTTAACAAACCTTCTGCCCAAACCTTTAAGCTTCTCATTTAATTTCACAGCTTGAGCTCTGGCTTTCTGGGTGTAAGGGGCAAGTGGGCAGGGGCAGGCACTCCGTCAGTCCACACTGTGTCAGAAGGGTGCAAAAAGTAGACAGGACTGAAGTGTTGCACGGGAGCACCTCCTAAACACGCAAAGCTCACATGAACACCTACTCCAGATGTCAGATTTGTGCACTCGCTCCAACAAGCCCCTTTCATGTGGCGACCTTGCCCAGCTTTAGAGATGAACCAAACTTCCAGATCAGACAAAAGCCTTCTTTGTTCTGCCTACCTCTAGCATCACCTCTGCTGAGAAGTGTTTTCTTCTCAGTTATCTATTTAAAGCAGGACATAACAATGCAAAAGGACACAGCAAAACTTTGACGGCAAACAGCAGCTCCTCATGCAGTCTCACTGCACTGACATGTGAGGAGGAGGAGGTAAACCTTCCTTACTGGGAAGCCTGCCGAGCACGTACGCTTTCCAGTACCTCTGAGCTGTAATATAGGAAACATATATTTCCTATATTACATATAGGAAAATGTCAGGTGGCAGGATTTCCTCACGTTCATTTAGTCCAAAAGTCTTCTGAATAAATTACTTGAAGTGGTTAGGAAAGCTGATTGCATATAATAGTTGGGGATTCACTTTTCTTTGCCTTGATGGAGACTGTTGATTAGGCTTCAGTGTCGCACTGCACATGTCAACAACCTACAGCACTAAAAAAGTCTCTTGCCATGTTGATGGGCTTATTGTGGAAAGAACCATATGGTCTGGACACAAATTTAGTATATCTGAAGACAAAAAAGTTTGCTCAGGAGGTATACAGCATATCCACATAGACATACCTGGCATCTCTGCTGTAAAACAAAAACCTGAAAGTCACCCCAGCAATGATGTATTTATGGCCAAAATGTCTTCAAAAAGCAAAGGATCTCTAGACTTTGGAAACTATACTCGTAGCTTTACCACCCCCTCAAAAAGCTCACCTCGTTTTGGCCAGCAATCTATAAAAAGTTTGAGGAAGAAAAAAAAAAATTGTATTTGTGTATTCCTGAGCAGACAATAAAAAGAACCCTTGTGGAACTGAGAAATCTGTGATCTGGAGTATTATGGAAAAGCAAACAAAACCACAAGTCTGTTTTTTTCTACATGGTCAGCAAAAACAATCTGGAGCAAGGTAAAGCTTCTAGTAATTGCCTCATGTGGAGTGAAGTAGTAAGGCAGTGCAGAGTCACAGGGTAACGGGGCTGCAGGAAGGACCATTCTTCACGTCAGGTGTGATTATGTAATGCTGCGCTGTTGAGACCACATTGAAAGGACTATTTCTTTATTGTTTTCCTCCACCCTGTTTTTACGAGGTCAGGGTGTTTGGAGTCCCTTGGTTTACATCCAGATGGAGAAATATGGATGACTAATTTTAAATCGGCTAAATGGGCCCAGGACTGTCCTCTCAGGTTGCTGAGCCCAGTGTTTTGTTGTAGTGCTTTGCTTTTCTTTCTTATTTTTCTTTCTTTTTTTCTTTTTTTTAATATACTTTTGGTATATGGACAGTTTGTATAAAAGTGTTGTAATGTCACACATTCCTAGTAATGTTCTATTTACTTTTCATATTGTGGCTGGTAGATCAGTATGCACTTGATCTGTGTTATTTCTGTTTAATGCAGGGGTTTTGTTGCTGGGTTTTTGTTTGTTTGGGGTTTTTATGTCTTTTAATTGCAAATTGAGATCTTCCTGAACTTTATTTCACTCAACAGAAAAGAATAAAAAGATGGATAAGTACATCCTCTCTCTTACATGAGGCCATCCTATGCCAGTGCCTTGGGGAGCATTTGTGGGTCCACCAGCAAGTCCTGTTTCCTCCAGAGTGATGGTGTACTCCAGCAGGGACACCCCCGGTGCTGTGTCCTGCTGATGTCCCCCCCAGCCCACTCGTCACCCTGCTCAGCTGCCCTGGATCTTACTCCCATTTTGTCCCTGGTTAACTCTTTGATAGGTACGGCTGTCTCTTATTTTCTCATGTCATCCTGGCTTTTCAAATCACAAATCAAAAGAATCATGAAAAGGCCCATCAAAAGGCCCATGAGACAGCACAGAACAGTGTGACCTTCTGGTCTGGGTGTTCTCTGTTGATCTGGGCAGCCACTGGTACCTGTTGTATGAAGAGGCTATAAAAATGAACCCTTGCCTGGAGGAATTTACAGTCTAAACATGGAGACTTGATAAAGTAAGTGTAAGGAGAAAAAGAGATGAGAGGTGTTTCCCAAAGGGATGTGTTTTGTTTTAGTGGCTGATCTGAGAGTCTGAATTTCCTGCTGCTCAGTCTGCATATTGCCACTC
This sequence comes from Eurypyga helias, assembly GCF_000690775.1. Classification (NCBI taxonomy): domain Eukaryota; kingdom Metazoa; phylum Chordata; class Aves; order Eurypygiformes; family Eurypygidae; genus Eurypyga; species Eurypyga helias. The sequence goes on along the minus strand of NW_010240663.1, from coordinate 48,036 downwards.
ACACTAAGTCTTCTGTATTCATACAGCATGGCTTGAGTTGGACCCAGGGAGCTACTGAGGAGTCAGTTAGATTCTGGATCACATTTGTCCCTGGTGTGATTGCACTGAACTAAATGAAACTTCAGATGCAACAGAGCGGCTGGGAATTGGATGTGTTGTTTCATGGATGGTAGCAAATCTTAATTGTCCTAAGTTTTTGTTTGGATCATGCCTTTTTTCTGTTCTTAACTGTGGCAGTGTTAGCCCAGTCAGTAGCTTAGAGCCTACCTCAGGTGCTGAGCCCACTTCTTCTTAGCTCTGCACAAGCACAGAATCAAAAGGCGCTCCTCCTACCCATCAAGGCCACACATATAACCAGATACAAATTGTGGATGAGGATAGACAGGTAAGGAAGTATGAAGAAGCCACTACTGAACATGGCCCAGGTGCTGATCTGGGCTGGAGAAACCAGGGGACTATGGAGGACTACAGCCCCAGCTGCCCTGTGGGAGAAGGGCACGCACAGAGCCAAAAGCAGCGTAAGCAGGAAGGTTTCATCTCCAGGCTCTCCCTGTACCTTTACACCTGGATGGTTGGCATGGTTCTTTGCAATCTCTTGAAGTGTGACCTTCAGCAAGTACCGGGAGAGACTCCAAGGAGAAAAATGGATATTTAAGGGGACTCTCTTCCCAGCAGCACCAAGGAGAGAATGACAGGAAATATCTGGCTGTTTGCTTTAAAATAAAAAGAGGGATGATTGCAGCAGGCCGATCTGGCCGAGGCAAGGGCAACAAAACAG
>NW_010240663.1:46049-47209 GCF_000690775.1 Eurypyga helias | reverse complement strand
CTGCAAGGTGTTACCTTGACTGTACAATACATGCCAGAAGAAACTGCAGTGGCATCTCTGCTCTCTGCATTGAGCCTGGGATTTCAGCAGCACCTAAACTGGATTTTCAAGGGGGGTGGCTGGCTAATAGAGACTGGAAAACAACAGCCAGCTTTAGTAGTGTGCATTCAGGACCACTGCAAATCTCTGATGGTGGAGGTGCTCAAAAGGCCTAGGATTTCTTAACTGAGAAGGGGGGATAAGAAGGGGGAAGATAACAGGACAGGAGTCAGTGAGTGGTTTACTGCAGGGAGATAAGAGCACCTGTGTTCTCTGCAGCCTCCCTTGAGAAGGAAGAGATATTCAGCTAGAATAAAGGTGGAGACGGAGTTAAGGAAAACCCTGAGGACAATACTTCAAAAGGAGCAATACTTCTGCAGATATCAAGAATTTCCTTGGATAATAAAGTTATCTAAAATAATAGCAGCAAATATATTGGAAAAGACAATCCAGTAGAAGTGTGCTTGTAATGACACCTTCATAGACATCATCACATCTGAGGTAGGTTAGTAAGCAAAATGAACTTCTGCTCGATCCTGCGTGCCAGCTCCAGGTACCCAGGGTGACAGGGCATTCTTGGCTTTGTTTCAAGCTCTTGGCCCTGTTGGTTTCCATATTTCATTGACTTCCTATAGTCCACTGATACCTTCCATGGAAAATTTTTGTCATCAGTCCCCTCTGTTAGAACTAGTAAAGTGTCACATTAGTTTATTTATATTTAACATGGAGAATGGAGACTTTTTCCCTGTTATTTTTGCATTTGATTACCTCACGTCCTTTTCGGAGCACTTGTCCACCAAACTAGATACCAGCATTGCCATGTTTGTCCCCAGTTGCAGTAAATTTTTCCTACTATAAAAGAAACCTGAAATAATAATAATAAAAAGTATGGCCAGCAGGTTGAGGGTGGTGATTCTCCCCCTCTACTCTGTTCTCATGAGACACCACCTGCAGTTCTCCTCAGCTGTGGAGGCCTCAACATCAGAAGGATATGATCCGAGGACTGGAGCACCTCTGCTATGGGGACAGGCTGAGAGAGTTGGGCTTGTTCAGCCTGGAGAAGAGAAGGCTCCGGGGACACCTTATTGCAGCCTTCCAGTATCTGAAGGGGCTCCAAGGAA
>NW_010240663.1:34958-45804 GCF_000690775.1 Eurypyga helias | reverse complement strand
AGATGATCTTTATTGTCCCTCCCACCCAAAACCATTCTATTATTCTATGATGATGATGATGATGATAATAATAATAGCAACAACAACAAAAGCACCCAAACCCCTGTAGCTATACTCAAGTATATAATTTTAACACAAAATTGTTTACGTGCATTTAAGGTAGCTGATAAGCTGTTACAAAGCTGAACAATATGAGCAGTACCAAAGAATTTGCATGGATTTTAAATCACAGATTATGTTCAGAGGATCATAGATGACTGGAAAACAACAACTGCAATGAAATCTCTAGATTGTTAATTTGGAATTATGTCCATTAGCAGGCCAGAGCAATTAAACCTATTTTAAAGAATGAGAAGACTATCAAGGTACATATATTTACATTTACAGGTACAGTGAGTATACAATAATTTTCTCCCAACAGTATATATAGATACACACTTCCTATATTAATTTGTGAAGTTGTCTTTGAAATGTATTAATTGAAGGTAATTATAAAGGCATAACACTCCTCTTCATTTAATGCTATAAAATTAATGGCCCTTCATTTTTACCTCCAATGCAAACGATCATGTCATTTCCAACTGCATGCAGCCCTTTTTCTCATATGCTGAACACGATTAGTTTTCCGTAAGCAGAATTAGAGCATGTGATTCTCTGGGGTTAGGCAAGAACAATGTCTCCTGATGCTATTTCAAAACTTTTGTTATGATGTAGTGTTCTTAACAAACAGGATTTCAGAAATGCAGGCTGCAGGAGTGTTAGACAAGTGAGGTCTAGAGGTTGTGGCTTTAGGAGAACACAGATGAAAACAACAATGGCAAAACATAAATCTCCAGAACCTTCATGTGAGATTAGCCAGACAGTAGAACAAACATTTAGAAGCACAGAGGGATACAGCTATTTCTGAAAGAATATACCATGTAGTTTTAAAATACTCCTATGGAGCTCCATCCTGCTCCAGGTGAAGAGAATGGCTTGAACAATTTTAATGGGAGCCAGATAAAGCCTGTAACACTATTTTTTAAAATCAGTATTCTATATTTGCCTAAGAAGAATTTCTCACAAACCAGACAAAGATCACTTAAATTTCTAGAAGTTAGATATCTAAGCTCAAAATCACAAAGATGTGCATGTTCACAGCATATATTCATTTTCCTCCATTTTGGTTGTCAATCAGCCACATGAGGGTGACAGAGCAGACATCCACCATTCAAGAGTGAAAACCAGACATAATTTTTAACTTGCGTTTCTAGCTGTCAGACCTTCTGCTTGCAAACATGGCAGACAAATGCTGCAGTCATAAAAAATAATTTGTGATTGAATGGTTTTAAGATGTACCCTTCGTAGGAGTGAACTCAGAGTAATTATCCGCCTACTTTAGTTAGAAGGGATATTGATGTAAGGGGTGTTGTTGCAGAGAAACAAAAAGAGAAAAGAAGTAAAGTTAAAAGTATTAAAGAGGATACATTTTAAGCTTTAAAAATATTTCATTCTTATTGTTTTAGTGTTCATTATTCTATCATGGAGCTTTTACTACAAAATAGATATAATAACCTGGGAAAGGTAACAAGCAAGCAAGCTGGATCTTGTCCCACAGCCTGTAACTGCAGCCAGATCCAGCCCAGCATGAGTCTCAGGTGAGCACGAGAGGACCTGACTTTAAGGCAGTGGTTGGGGTGGTTGGGTCACCCAGCTGGCAGAGGAGAACTGGGAAACTGTCACTAGCTCTTCAGAACAGCAATAAAGCTATGTTAGTCTTTTACTGAGATTTCACCAAACAACTCTTGACCATCTCAACAGGAGATTGAAAACATGAGCGAAATATCCCGAGGAAGTATCCCAACTTCTCTGCCATGCTGTGGATAATAGATTTAATAGCTGCTGTCAACAGTGCTTTCACTGAGTTAAAATACAGCGAGGCAAACCAGGACTGCAAAATAGTTTGTGACCAACCTGTGGGTGTGCACCACCTACCCTAACAAGTTTCGTATTCAGCTGCCATCCTCAGAAAACTGCTTCCTAATGCGGAGTGAAAGCAAAGGCTTTTGGTTGTGCTCAGTTAAAGCATCTGAGCAATTATCAGAAAAATACAAGCACAGCAAGTTCCTGCGAACAAGTCTTTTGTATAAGCAATGGCAATCACAAAGCTTATTCTTTACTTATTCAAGCAAGACAGGGGAACTTCAGAACACCCATTTAAAACATAATAAAATTAGAGAAATGACAGTACTTCTAAATTGTGCCTTACGGGTATCACCTAGCAATTTTCAGCTTCTTTATCAAGCTGGGGTGTGGGACGTCAGTAGTTTGGGAACTGGGTTTGCTCATTTGCTAGTGATGGGGTTGTGGTTCATGTCTGAAGCATTACGCAAAGGAAGTTAATTTTCTTTCTAGGGAGCAACCCTAGAATACCTGCATACCCTCAGCACAGAAATGTCCTATTGCTGCTGGGACCAGCTGTGAGCTGGGTACCACTGGCTGTCCAAACACCTGAAACACTGAGAATGCTGAGGAAAAGCTCCCATCACAGCTCCATATTTCTTGTGGAGGATAGGCATCCGGGTGGAAGTGCACGGTAACTGCACAGCCCTGAGGAAAGAGGACATCATCTGCGATTAAAAAGGAAATTTTAAATTTCAGCCTTCCATATTATCTCTGTAGCACGGTCCACAGGCAACCAAAATCACTTTGTCTTTTATCTTCACGGAAGGATGCTACAACTTCCACTGGTACCCAGTCACTTCAGAGACTGCCACCGTGTCCATGTCTAGATTTCTGGGGAATGTGCCAGGAACATTGTTGCCACTTCAGAATAGGTGTTGCTGCTCACTCTGTCCCATGAAAGCTGGACTTCAGGTCTGAGATCTCCCCCCCAGGACAGCTGCATTTGCAGCATATCCAGTGATCAAGGTACACTGTGCTCATGTGTCCTTCTAATCAGTCACTTCCTCTCTTAAAAAAACATTGCCAAGTATTTCTATCCTATCCTCATGAATGTATCGTTGGATGGTGAGGTAGGTTGGAAAGATCTGTAGCATCTGATGACTTTTCCCAATTGTTTGCATAGTTGCTGAGATGGCTTCATCTATGACCCTTTCTTTAATCTCTCAAAACACAAAGTCATACAGTAAATAATTTTGCAGCAGTAAGCATGGGAAAGTACTTTGCTCTAAATCTCTACACCATGTTCCCTGAATAGTTTTTAATTGCGTTTTTGATAAAATTGAAGATACATAGTCAAGCATCAACAACAACTTCTGCATTCCGGGATCTACAAAAGTCCCCTTTGCCACAAATTCTTTATCTGCATTCTCAGTTCTTGCTAGCACATCTCTCAGGAACACTGTGATCTCTTATGCATTAGGCCCAGACTTCTAGAAATTGAGTTATTTCATTCTAACTAGCCCTTGTTTGGAAAAATGACACAATTCTTTTCCTTTCTGCTTCTTAGACATATTTTGAAATGCATATGTACATCTACACATAGACAGAAATCCTGATGGTAATCCTGATGGCAGGTCAAAGGAGGTGATTCTCCCCTTCTACTCTGCTCTCATGAGACCTCAGCTGGAGTGCTGCATCTAGCTGTGGAGCCCTCAGCATAAGAAGGATATAGACTGGTTGGAATGAGTCCAGAGGAGGCTACAAAAATGACCAGAGGTCTGGAGCACCTCTCCTGTGATGAAAGGCTGAGAGAGTTGGGCTTGTTCAGCCTGGAGAAGAGAAGTCTCCGGGGAGACCTTATAGCACCTTCCAGTACCTGAAGGGGGCTACAAGGAAGCTTGGGGGTGGGGACAGGGAAGAGGGGGACAGACACACTTTTTACAAGGGCCTGTAGTGACAGGACAAGGGGTAACCGGCTTAAATTGAAAGCGGGGAGGTTTAGATTAGATATCAGGAAGAAATTCTTCATGGAGAGGGTGGTGAGGCACTGGAACAGGTTGCCCAGAGATGTTGTGGATGCCCCATCCCTGGAAGTGTTCAAGACCAGGCTGAATGCGGCTTTGAGCAACCTGGTCTAGTGGAAGGTGTCCCTGCCCATGGCAGGGGGGGTAGAACTAGGTGGTCTTTAAGGTCCCTTCCAACCTAAACCATTCTATGATTCTATTATGCTCATAGAGCATGAATTTGATAAAGAAAATACCTGGGCAGAAACAGAAGTCTGTTCTCAGTATTTTGTTAGGAGTGAAAAAGCCTGCTAAATCAGAAGTCCACCATAACTGAGAGGTAATCCAAGGCTAGATATCTACTTTGCATCTGGTTTTAATTATTATAAAGAAACAAACATTTGAATCTCCATATCTGTGTACTTTTGCGAAGATAAGGTCCAGATCTGTCCTCTGTAAAGCCCTCTGCAATGCCACACCATTGGTAAAAAAATGTACCTTTCTAAGGTACTCACAGTTTGTTCTAATTACTTCCGCAGTTTTGGTCAGTGGTGTGTACTCAGAGTGCTGAACTTCAGTTTAAGCTGCAGATTTAAAAAGAAAAAAAAAAAAGCAACAAACAGAAAAGCTAAAAGAAAATCTGAACCAAAATTATTGAGGCCAGCTGATTCCATGTAAGCCATGTGAAGCTGAGAATTTTGCTAGCGTGTTTTTTTTTTTTGCACAGATTCAAAGATATGTCTGTTCTAATTTGGAAAGGCTGCAGGCCATCAGTGAATTACAGAATAAATCTGTGCAATTTACTTCAGTGTGTACCAAAACTTGTGTTCAGGAGAGTGGAGGTGGAAACGCTGCTGCACATGCACTATACTCCTTGTTAGACAGGACTCAGGGGAATGTAGTGGGTGCTGTACTATGGCACTCATCTAAACTGAAAAGGGGAACTTCAGAAAGGGTGATCCTGAGAATGACATTAACATCCCGTGTAGGATGGCTCCAGGTCTAAAGCTGAGGGTCACAGATCTATTTAGGATGCACTGGGAGGAAAGGACTGAGGATCCCTTCTGGATCAATTTGTAGCATCTGGTACTGGGGAATAGGTGTCCAAATAAAAAGAAAGGGAAGAAAAAGGGTGGTGGTGGGAGAGCAAGGGAAAAAGCAGTAAAACCTTTCCAGCTTAGTGTTAAAATCAACTGGGAGCTGGTGTTTTGTATTAACATTAAGCAAACCCATCTCTGTTGCCTTCATCCTTTCTGCTCCCCCTGGAACCGTTTCTAGTAAATTGCTAGGATTTGAGTCCCAGATGATCCTAGTCTTATTTCTATTCTTATTTGACTATGCTGATGGTTATAATGGAAAAGACAAGATTTTGAATCCTCTGTGTCTGTCTCAGTCCTCTTGCAGTCTGTGTATGGCTTGACTGTTGCTACGCTCTCTACTAGAGACAAACAGGAATTCCCATGGGCTTAGAAACATTTCAGCAGTAATGGCAGTAAGGTGCTACCTTGAGTAAATCCCCATGCAGCAGCCCGTAACACTGCATGCTGCACCCTTTGGAAGTGGAGAGAGAGCCCAGAATATAGGGTAGCAATGTCATTATTCTTACTACTGGCAAATGCTATCTTTGGATCTCCATCCACCCAACAGCAGGGTCAATGTGACACAGATGATTTTATTTCGTCTTCATCCCTAATAATTCCAGAGAAAGCTGTGATGGAGGGAACCCAGCCTGTGGAGCATGTTCCTGTACGAACTCCAGCCCCACTCTGCACCACAGTGCTGTTCTCCATGCAGCCCTAACGATGCCCGGGAGAGTCACACCACCACAGGGCAAGCCTTGAGTTAGGGTAGTGATGGGCTTCTATCTTCCCTTTCCACCTTGAGGCTTTGGTGGAGGACTTGACTAAAGCAAGGGGGTTACTGCTGAGGTTACTTTGTGTAGCTGCTTTTTCTCATCACGCAGTTTGGGGGTGAATATGTTGGAATCTGAAAAAAAAAAAAACAAACAACCAAAAAACTCTGCCTACCATCCCACACATTTGGTTTCCCAAAGATTTCACACTGTGCATGGTCAGTAAGCACCAGGAAGCAAAGTAGGGCAGCAGAGCTATGATGGGTGATGCACCATCAGCCTTAGACAGGTTCATAAGTGAAGTCCAGTGTTTGGCTCCATGTGAGAGAGCTTCTCCTTGCTGTTTGCAGCTGTGCCTCCCAGTGCTCTTTACTCAACTTGCAGGAAAAATACAGTGATTTTAACAACAGCTTATAGAGCTACTGAGATGGGCTAGCTAAGAGTAAATCAAATCGGAATCTTGAAACCATTCAAAAAAATCACTATTCTCTCTGAAATGAGTTCTAGCAAATGCCTGTTTCCACTGAAATCAGGGAGAACTGTCTGTCACTAAATCAAAGGAGAGCTGGTTTAACGAGAAGATGTCAGTCCATCTTCTCTTGCTGCCTGTCAGGCATCCCAGTGGTACAAGGGACTGTCTGACCCTGGCTAAGGTCTTGTCCCTGGAAAGGTCTCTCCATGGCAATGCAGGTGGTGGGACAGGAGTGGGAAGTCTATTCTGAACAGGACCTGCCCCTGCCTGCTAGCAGGAAATGTTTTAAGCAAGTCTGCATTTATTTACATACCTTCCGGCAGCAGTAACCATTTCTACAATTATGTAGTTACCAAATCCCATGAAAAAGGAAATAAATAGGGAGTTTAAATGGAGTTAATTTCTGAGGTGCCTTATTTGTAAAATCTAAGTATCTCCAGTACCATTTTGGGGGTCATAAATTCCATGGAGGGGGGTGAGTCATGCCTATTGCCCATTTACTACTTGCTGGTTACCAGCCTATCAACGGTAATGGGAAAGGCAAATTGATTCCAACATCTCTTGTAATGCAGGTGTTCTTTTTCTTTTTTTTTTTTTTTTGTGAAAAAGCTGCATTGCTGACCGTGGTTCCCAGGTGTCTCATATCTACTTGAACATCTAAACTAGCCCAATGCTGGTCAAAAGACATGACTCTTAATCCTGTATGCTACTGAACTATCTAATGTAATCCATCAAAATAGTTAATAAATTAAATTAATTGTTAGAGCACATACAGACATATTACACAACTTAATCTTTCCTGAATGATCCTGTATTTTCTAAACAGATCATTATTTAATAAAATGAAAGTTTGGGTTTACTGAAACTGCTCACTTGAACTCAGCACTAAAATATACGACTTGAAAAGTGAAACATTTTGCTTCTTTTCCAACTTGAAAAAATAACCATATGTTGACCATTTAAGAAAAATCATGTGTTGAGGAGATTGACGTATTTTTATATTACACTGGAAAAGATTTAACACCTACCTGTCTTGCTCTGATCAACATTTTTCTCCTTTCTGGAAACATTTCAGCAAATAAAAATAGGAAGGCAATAAAAGAAGATGTGTTACAATGTAAAAGAAAAACAAGTTAAAAGCCTTACAACTGTTAAGATGTGTGAATTTTATTTATTCATAGTCCTAAATGTTGTAGTATTTCCCTGGCCCACATCCATAGCACTGTCTCCTTGAGGACAAAGTCTTGGAGATTATGTTGCCGGATTGAGTTTTGTTACTTCACGCTGCTACCCAGATACTGCATGGCTGCCAGTTTCTTCATGTATGATGTTTGGGCCTGGTTACTGGTGGGGGGTCCTTCTAGAAAGGCTTTTTCTTTTCCTTAAATAGCCATTTCAGAAGTGCACTATTTATTGTTTGCACTTTTAAATGTGTGCAAACAATAAATAGAGGAATATATCTGTGTAATGTGATGTATATTTATCTCCTATCTAAGGTTGTACATACATTCATTTTACTTAATTGTTCTTCTGGTCTTGTCCAGTCCCTTACCTATTCCTTACCTATTCTATCTGGGAAATGTAACTCCCCAGCTACAAAACAAAGCAACAGGGAGAGTTTTTTTGTCTGTATGGGGTTTTTGGGAGGGGAAGGAAGAGGACAAGTGTTTCCAACAGGCCATTCAAGCAGGACTGCTTGCTGGCTGAAGGACTTTTCTGTCTGCAGGAGAGGCACAGCAGGCATGGGACACCCTTGCGGTGCCCACCCAACCTCCTCCCAGATCTAGGTCTGACCTGAGACTGACTGTCCGCTGTGGTTTACCTTTGAGAAGCATTAATATTAAGCAACATGGGTTGCTTAAAAGACTCTCTATTTTTGCATTATAGTGTTTGTTCTTTGAATTGGTCTGTATTCACAATGGTACAAAAGTAGGCTCCTATAATTTCAGGATAAAAAGTTGCCTGCACAAGATAAAAACTACCGATGTAGAAAAGAGGCATCCCCTTGAGATTGGGTTAGGACCTCATTAACACCATCAAGCACCTCATCACTGGTGTCAGCTTTCTGGCACTCGTACCATTTCCAGGAGTTAGTGCCCTCTCCCACACGTGTGCTGAGCAGCTGGCAGTGATGTCTACGGTGGCTTGGTCCTGGCCCTGGGGTTCACAGCTGGACCCACAGGGACCCGTGCACTTCTGTGTGAGTATCAGGTTTTGCCCCTCAGTGCTGGCTGATTGTTGATGTCTGGACCAGTGGCTTTGCCAAATCCAAAGTGCTCAAAGACCAGGTGTCCCACTTCTTGTGTGGTTGGCCAACAACATAGATCTTTACGATAGGGGCTGCAAGTTTAACAACACATATCTATTTTTAGTTGACCAATCTAGCCACCCACATGCCGAGACACCCACTTGTGATGTCGTTTTCTACCTCATTTTTGTTAGCTCCAACCCTATTTTTCCACTACATCCTTTCCCTGCCATAAGACAGACTCCTCTGATGACACCTACCATTACGTCCCCTTGTCCATTGAGCGGCTCACCCAGGATTTCTTTCAAACCACCTTACACAATATTGAAAAGGTGACACTGATATCATCAGAAATAGGCTTCCACTGAGAAATTCTGACATCCAAATGAGTTTAAAATTTCTTCTTTCTCTGCTGCTGTCTCGGTGACTCTGCAAGTTGTGACTGAGGCAATAATTGACAGGTTTTGGCAAGTGCAGCTTTTAAGTAACTGCTGAGGACACTGATGCCTAGAATAATGATATAAAACAGTAAATATAAAATAATTTAAAGAGAAATTGAATGAGTCACACTTACCTTTTATATAAAGAGATAAAAAGTGTCCATTTTTGCAGGCTCCTTCCTGCAGAAAGGGAACATGCAGATCCTTGCATGTCATATTCTGCCATTAGTTAGTAGGGAAATCAGCTGTCTTCAGTGGGGATATTTGGGTATATCTGAAGGCAGTATTTAGGCCTATATCTCTAATCTTACTGAAAAATGTGTTAATCTAAAAATAAACCAATCTTTTTAGGAATCTTTAAGGTTCCTTTTGATTTATTTCAAAAGTTCCATTAGTTTGATGGAAGAAAGGCCATGCACTATAATCATCTGCCAGATGGCGGATGTGATTTTGAAGTAGATTTAGGGACACAGTCTCAGCCTCTATCTCCTTTGCTTTACTGAACAATCAGAGTCTGAAGTGGCCTCCAAAGACCCTCACGTGTATTGGCTTGGATGTTCTCCACTGGTTTCCACTCCCGCCCTCACTGCTCAAGGGAAAGCGCACACCAGATCTCCCTGGTGGATACTCCAGCACCGGGTCAGCATGGCAAAACACATCTTTTAGGAAAGCTCACAGCCTGCTGTAAACTACGTAACTCTGCCTTGACCTCAGGAGAGGTCAGTCCTGGAGATAGAGGACAACGAGCTCTTCTGTGTCTGCCCAGCTGCCTAGAGTACTACCTTTGTTTGGCTGGAGACCCAATCCCACAAGGATTTCTTCCAAAGCCTCACCCTGAGAATAGCATCACTGCCTGCCAGGTTTGTCACATCCCACTGGCTCCCTGATGTGATGTGCTCAGTGTACAAATAAAACCCTGTCTTCCCTCAGTCCTGGTCTTGAAGACTCAAGTGAATTTGACAGTCAGTCTGGGCTCTATTTTCTTCACTCTGGTAATGACATGTGAAACTAGAAATTCAGAAGTTTCCACAAAAATGCTGCCTTACATATTTTACTATTCTCCTTCAATTAGAGACATAGCCAAACATGTGAGTTTGCTGTGAAGATGACTGGACACTGGGAGTAATCAGCTCCAGGGACCAGGACTTTGGAGGTGCACAGACAAAGGAGGATGGAGCTGCGGCCAATGCTGCTTCCGGTTGTGCCCCTGCTGAAGGCAACAGCCAAACCACTGCCCCCCCAGAAACAGTCCTGGAAGGGGAGGAGGACATTAGGGATGGGGAGCTGAGATGAACTGATACTGGGCATAGGATATGGGACACAAAGTGGCAAAGGGTAGTAGCAGAAAAGGACAGGGTATGTGCGCAGCTGTAGAGGAAGAAGAGGAGTCTTGCAGCCATGTGGGACCTTGCAGGTGTTTGGAAGAATGTAGAGAGTGGACAGTGTGATAAGGGATGCCAGTGTGCTGGCTGCACTGAGCCCAGTACAAGGTCAACAGTAGACCTCAAGAGGGAGGATTTTGGAGGCAGGACTAGTAGTGGAGCATGAAAGTTGAGGTATGCATAGGTGGTGTTCAGGTTCACACATCCCAAACTTAGCTGCAGGAAGAAGCTAGGGCAGTATCTTATTTTATTCTAAAATAGGACATCTTTACGCAAGTGTCACTGTTACCTAAGATATGTCTGATGCATCTTATCAAACCTTTGCACTCAAGAGATTAAGATGAGTTGTACCTTTAAAAATTAACAATGGCTTAGATATACTTCAGCTTTCCAGACAGAGAGGACTTCTGGCTGCTAACCGTGACTTAGCAACATTTACCTCTAGATTCAGGTCACCATCTATGGAGAGGGCCCTTGATTTAATGAGCTTTACAGAGGGCACAGAGCCAGTTTAGTGACATGCCCTCACCACTCAATAAATAAAATAAAATAATAGAATAAAAAT